>NC_083571.1:4402808-4500308 GCF_027579695.1 Neoarius graeffei
TGGGGTGATTAAGTGCCTAGAAGTTTATTTTCATGAGAAAGGGCTTTCGTTGAGCCACCATACCCCATCATCCAGTCATGCAAAGAATCTGAGAGGTTATTGTTCCATTCAGGAAAAATCTAATACTTGCCCTTTACTTGTGAATACCTATGCATTAAGTGGTATATCCTGTTTGTGTGAGTACTGTGACATCACAGGTCACTCCAGGACAAACCGGTTGGAGTCAAACTGAATCCTAAACGATTCAGTAAAACCTGCTGCTGATGATATGTCCTCTGGTCATCTGATCATTTGGAGGAAATGTGTGAGCATGTAAAAAAAAAAAAGCTGAAAAATGGCTAAAGAAGCAAAACATCAAGGTGTTGGAATAGAAAAGTCAAACTTCAGACCTCAACCCCACTGAGATGCTGTAGTGGGATCCAAACAATTCACCTCACACACCAATGAACTGAAACAATGTTGTGAAGAAGAGTGGGCCAAAATTTCTCCAAAATGGGATGATCACCTCCTCCAGAAAACATTTATTTCAGGTTATTGTCGCTAAACTTCATTCTACATGAGTGGTTTCACTAAATCCACCTGATTTCTCAATGCTGGTTTACTTTTTTGAGGAAAAAAAAACCCTGAAATGCAGATTGAAATCTCATCTCATTATCTCTAGCCGCTTTATCCTGTTCTACAGGGTCGCGGGCAAGCTGGAGCCTATCCCAGCTGACTACGGGCGAAAGGCGGGGTACACCCTGGACAAGTCGCCAGGTCATCACAGGGCTGACACATAGACACAGACAACCATTCACACTCACATTCACACCTACGCTCAATTTAGAGTCACCAGTTAACCTAACCTGCATGTCTTTGGACTGTGGAGGAAACCGGAGCACCCAGAGGAAACCCATGCGGACACGGGGAGAACATGCAAACTCCACACAGAAAGGCCCTCGCCGGCCACGGGGCTCGAACCCGGACCTTCTTGCTGTGAGGCGACAGCGCTAACCACTACACCACTGTGCCGCCCCAAGATCAATGTAATTCTCCTATTTTATATTAAACTTTGGTCAAATATCTGTAACATTTTGTGCCATTTTTTTCCCTTGCGCAATACCAGAAAAATTCAGTTGAAATCAAGCCATTTGAGGCGAATTGGTCCGCCTCTGAAAAAACTTGCCATTTAGATTTCCCGGCAAACGTTGATTTTCATGACGTCGCGTGCGAGACGCCTCCCTCTGAATCCTACGTCAGCGCTGGTTTGTTTACGACCTGGTGGTTTTCTGCGAATTTCTTCAACATTATTGCGTAATTATTATATTTTAATAATAAGGAGGGTGTAGCAACACCAATCTTAATGGGATTAGTGCTCATCGTTTCCCAAAAGACCGGACAATGAGAGAGAAATGGGAGCGCTTCATGTGAGGCACCTGGAAAAACTGGCAACGTGCACTACTTGAATCATCATCAAATCCACGACATCTCATTACATTCTTCATCCAAAGGTGAAGTCATGTTGCACTCAGGTGACAATTTCAATGCAAAATCGCTCGCTGCTAAACTTGGTCTACACAGGCTGTGCACTGAAACCCTGCAAAGCTCGCGCAGCCTGCTGGCGCTTCCGCACGTGACGTCACGAATCTGGCTCCAGACTCGCTTGGGATTTTTCCAGACGCGTTTTGTTATTTTATTTTTTCTGCTGTAGACAGAAAAATTACTTTTTGCCTTGTGCAAAATTACAAACTTTTGTTCCTCCTTGTTTTTAAACATAACCGGTGTTCCCCATCTGTGTTTATTTCTGAGTTGGAGCGATGTGTTCAACATGGAGTTTGAGTTTCATTTATGACAAAAATCTTCAGACACACAAAATGTCCCTTGAACACAGTTCTGTAAAAATAAACCGCGTTAGAGACGGCGATGGTTCGGCTCGAGGTCCAGAGCTTGTGGAGAAGAAAAGCAGCGATGATGAAACTCTGATACTTTATTAAAAAAATTAATACATAATTAAAAAATAAATAAATCCACGCTGGGTTTTTGACACACTGTTTAAAAAAAAAAGCAGATCAATGAATTTTTCAGCTTTTTATCTGAGACTTATTTCAAGTATTTTTTTTAATAAATGATTTTTCTCACAAACACTGCAATGCAACGACGTGCTTGTGTTTATTCCAGCTGTTCCGATAAACAACAGACAGCAGAAAAGGAATTTAAAACTTTCTGCAGGGAAAAAAATCTGCCAACATGATAAAATAAAATATAAAAAGTGAATTTCCTATTTTTTTTCCAAATCAGAAAATAATTGTTTTAAAAGATTTTTATTTCTCTTTATTCATTTCAACTTTTATATCGTCCTTTCATTAATTATTTGTAAATTTCTAACTCATTTAAATAAATATTGACTCATATTACATTTTATAAATGTTAATATGCATTCATCCCTTTTAGAGACCCTAATTTATTAAAAACTACAATTTTGCCTTGTGCAATATTACCCTTCTGGATGAGTGTAAAGGGACAGACGTTTGAGTGTTTAGTCTGTGTCTAGTTCCTATCTAGAGTGTTTATATTGTTTGTTTTTTTCAATTATTCTTTTTTTATTTATTGCATTGCCTGTTTGCACCGTGGGTCAGAGAGGACTGAAATTTCATCTGTGCTGTATGTCGAGCATCTCATCTCATCTCATCTCATCTCATCTCATTATCTCTAGCCGCTTTATCCTGTTCTACAGGGTCGCAGGCGAGCTGGAGCCTATCCCAGCTGACTACGGGTGAAAGGCGGGGTACACCCTGGACAAGTCGCCAGGTCATCACAGGGCTGACACATAGACACAGACAACCATTCACACTCACATTCACACCTACGCTCAATTTAGAGTCACCAGTTAACCTAACCTGCATGTCTTTGGACTGTGGGGGAAACCGGAGCACCCGGAGGAAACCCACGCGGACACGGGGAGAACATGCAAACTCCGCACAGAAAGGCCCTCGCCGGCCCCGGGGCTCGAACCCGGACCTTCTTGCTGTGAGGCGACAGCGCTAACCACTACACCACCGTGCTGCCCCTATGTCGAGCATGTATAACATATTTGACAATGAAGTTGACTTGACTTGTGTCAGGGATGACAGCAGGTGGCGTTTTGAAGGTGAGCCGCTAGAGGGCAGCAGAGGCGCAGCGCGCTGGTTTTAACGCCACCGGAGAGGAAGCGCTCAAGAACCCGGATGTTCCCGATTTCAGGAAGTCGGTCATGAGACAACAAACCGCTGCAGTTTCTGCTCTTTTCCCTCCTCCGTTTAATTATCTGTAAATAACATAAAAATAAAGCCTCAGAGACCACAGTGAGTACCAGAAGGTGTAAATAAATATGCTATTTCCGGTTATCGGTGAGGATTTTATTGTCAACTTTCGATAAATCAACAGCTTTCACGTGTCCTGGAGATGTGTACTGTAAAATATATCTCTGAAACACATCACTGCTGTTAAAACATTTTTAAAAATTAGATTAAAACACATTTGCTGATGAGATGAATTAAAATTGGACTTTACACCACTCAGGGCTGAGCGATATGGCACGAAATATCGCATCACGGTTTTCGGCCCACGATACTGAATGTATCACGATAAGAAGCTTCAGTGCTGAATTAATCCGAGTGGAAAAACTTTTGGGTTTTGTTGCTCGAGTACGAAATCAAATCAGTCGGTTTTTAAAAGATGTGATGTCGCTGAGGTCAGCGTGTAACTGTGATGAGTGTTACAGCGTCACAGAATCACGTATATAAATAAAATAATCCCAGAGGGGTATTTAGATTTAAACAAAGTGCTCTGATTACTGTGCACTGGGCTGCTGTTGGTGAGAACTAATCAGTGTCGGTGTTTCAGACAGGAGCATGGAGAATGATGAACTTTCGTCAGAGGATGGGATGGATTGGAGTGGCCGTGTACCTGCTGCTTAGCATCGCTGCGGTTTATTACGTGTTCGAGATCAATCAGACGTACAACCGCCTCACACTGGCTCACGTGGAGAAGGTGAGTGGGACACGCCCACCAGCACCACCACATCAGCGTGCGGCGGACTCCACCTCCACCCCCGTGTCCTCGTGGATGCAGAGCGTGAAGTCGCGGCTCCTCCTGCTGCCCTTCTGGCTGTGGGTCTCCATCCTCCTCGTCCCGTACCTGCAGCTCTTCCTCTTCCTCTACTCCTGCACCAGGACCGACCCCCGAACCGTGGGTTACTGCATCCTGCCCATCTGCCTCGCCCTGCTCTGTAACAGACACGCCTCCTTCACCAAGGCGTCCAATCAGATCAGCAAGCTCCAGCTGATTGACACTTGATGTGGGCGGGGCTTCGGTACGGTTTATTCACAAAACTGTCTGGATCTCGAGACGAGCGACGCTTTCTCTCGTTTCTCCTCAGCGAGTAAATGTTCTTTGTTCGACTCTTTCACCGCTTCACTAAATTACGACAGACTTTTGTTCCTCTTTAGAGCTTTAATTTCTTTTTCTTTTGAAATAAATGAGCATTTAAAGCCGTCGTGATGACGACGATGATGAAGAACAAACCAGCAACTCGAGTATGATTTAAATTGTGTTACCAGCCTCAACCTGGTGCACCAGAGTGAAAATAAAAACACAAAAATAAAGAAATGACTTCATTTTTAAATAAGATATTTACTTTTTTTTTAAACAAATCGCCTTGTTTTGTAAAAATCGTCAAGTTTTATTTTGACTTTATTTCAGCTTTACATGTTCCTCAGTTGGTTTATTCGTGTTTATCGATTAGTTTTTAATAAATAAATAAGGTATCTAAAAGGGATGAATCCATATTAACATTTATAAAATGTAATATGAGTCAATATTTATTTAAATGAGTTAGAAATTTACAAATTAACGAAAGGACGATATAAAAGTTGAAATTAATAAAGAGAAATAAAAATCTTTTAAAAACAATTATTTTCTGATTTGGAAAAAAAATAGGAAATTCACTTTTTATATTTTATTTTATCATGTTGGCAGATATTTTTCCGTGCAGAAAGTTTTAAATTCCTTTTCTGCTGTCTGTTTGAACAGCTGGAATAAACACAAGCACGTCGTTGCATTGCAGTGTTTGTGAGAAAAATCATATATTAAAAAAAATACTTGAAATAAGTCTCAGATAAAAAGCTGAAAAATTCATTGATCTGCTTTTTTTTTTTAAACAGTGTGTCAAAAACCCAGCGTGGATTTATCTCATCTCATTATCTGTAGCCGCTTTATCCTGTTCTACAGGGTCTTGGGCGAGCTGGATCCTATCCCAGCTGACTACGGGTGAAAGGCGGGGTACACCCTGGACAAGTCGCCAGGTCATCACAGGGCTGACACATAGACACAGACAACCATTCACACTCACATTCACACCTACGCTCAATTTAGAGTCACCAGTTAACCTAACCTGCATGTCTTTGGACTGTGGGGGAAACCGGAGCACCCGGAGGAAACCCACGCGGACACGGGGAGAACATGCAAACTCCGCACAGAAAGGCCCTCGCCGGCCACGGGGCTCGAACCCGGACCTTCTTGCTGTGAGGCAACAGCGCTAATCACTACGCCACCGTGCCGCCCAGCGTGGATTTATTTTTTAATTATGTATTAATTTTTTTAATAAAGTATCAGAGTTTCATCATCGCTGCTTTTCTTCTCCACAAGCTCTGGACCTCGAGCCGAACCATCGCCGTCTCTAACGCGGTTTATTTTTACAGAACTGTGTTCAAGGGACATTTTGTGAGTCTGAAGATTTTTGTCATAAATGAAACTCAAACTCCGTGTTGAACACATCGCTCCAACTCAGAAATAAACAGATGGGGAACACCGGTTATGTTTAAAAACAAGGAAGAACAAAAGTTTGTGCCCCCTTATGAATAAGAGAGAATTTTTTTTTTCCTGAGTAGATTTTAGAGAATGAAAATGTTTTCAGAAAAATTTTAAAATATACCTATTTTTAAATCATTGTGCATGTTTTGGATTTTCTGATTTCTTTTTCCCACCTTCCGAAACACACAAAAACTATAAATATCAGTAGGGGGGCACAAACATTTGCACTTTGTAGTATATACATTTTTTTATTATTATTTTTAAGTCAGAGCTGTAGAATTGGATCAAAATTAATTAATTGATAATTATAGTCATATGACGAAACAGTGTTGTTTTGTACCAAAGATCAGAATCACAGGTTCAAACCCTTTACTGCTGTTGATGTGAGTGTGTAATTAACGCTGTGACTGGGTTTTTCTTTTTTTTTTTGTAATGTTTGTCTCATGTGACCGATTTACTGCCTTTCCACAGCCTCAGTGCTGATCTTAATACAAGAAAATAAAACCAAGAAAAACTAATAAAGGTTTTGGTATGAAAAATGTTTTTCAATTTAACATCTTTATTTAAAAAAAGTGATTTTTTTTTTCTTAATTCAGCATTGATATTTATTTACAGGGAAAAAAAAAAAAAAAAGTGTTGCTGAGTTTCCAGTCGCGACCGTCCCTTCACACAGTTTATCTTTTAAACCTCGCCCTCTCAGAGTTCAGGAGTAAAAAAGGCTCAAAAACAGAGAAAATCCTCCGGAGTTTGAGGAGTCGTTCTCTCTCTCACACACACACGTGTGGTGATGCTCAGGACGGTGGGACGGTCTTCAGACGCTTCGCTGGACGCTCTGATTTTAATTTAACTGCAGCGGTTTCCGTAGCAGCGTCTTCATCATCACCCTCCTCCTCTTCGTCTTCCTCCTCCTCATCATCATCTGGAGGGAAAAACAGAAGGACGGAGTTTTACTCATCACTTTAAATCCAGATATGATTTTCCCAGAATGAAACTGAATCAGTTAACATCAACATGCCTTTATAAACCTGATATGCAAATTAGGTCATGGATGACTTCATTAGATTAATTTATAACAATTTTAGAGCGTCACTCAGAGTGATATCTCTCCTTCACATCACTGTACGAAAGTTATTTATGGAAGGAGATCAGAGATGAGCACTGACTTCAGGGTGACGATTAAAACTCAAACCTGCTCAGGATATTAAACAAAAAGCAAACAATTCAACTTTAATAAAAAGTCTGGATTCAAGTATAAAACGTGTGGAATGGCGTGAAGGTTTGTGTGAGGAAAAGACAGACGGATGAATGGATAGAGAGAGAGAATACAAATCATCATCAGCGTGTAAAAGAATATTCCTCCACTTTTAAACCCTTTCCTGTGATGCGATGTGATCAGGGCTGAGAGTGCATGCTGAGAAAAAAAAAATCTGAAAAGTAGCGGGGGGGGCGGCCCGCAGGTCCCCAGTGGGGTCCAGGGGCAACGTCTCGGTGAGGGACCAGGGGGTGAAGCTGATGGATTTTGGCGATTTAAACACCCAAAACCCATTAATTTTAGCAATGAAATATATGTATTTTTCTTGAAGTTGATATCCCAATTCAACATGCCATCAACTGAAACGTTTGTATCATGACAAGTGTTCTTTCTTAAATATCATATCCCACCTTGTTTGACTTTTTCAGCATATTCAGTGCAACCTTTTAGGTTTTGGAACAATAGACCCATAAATCAGGGATGAGAATGAAAAATATTTTAAAAGTCTGAAAAAACCGGGGCGGGGCCCATGGGGCTAATGATTTTTGGCTTTTTTTTTTTTTTTACCCCCAAACCATTAATTTTATCAACAAAAATTTGCAATTTATTTGGAAATAAATTCCCCTTCTTGGTGGACTCCCAGGTGAAAATGATTAATATCAAGTTTTTAATCAATTCACATTTGATGATTTCAAAAAAAAAAAAAAATCAATGCACCTTTTAATATAAACGAGCTCTACAGTATTATATTTCTGCATTTTTGCTATTCATGTCTTTGAATACTCTAATCCTTTACAATGAAGTGCAAACCAGAAAAAAGTTCTATCATATAATTCTCTGAAGCTTTCTTCTGATGTTATCATGGTAGCAGGAGGTCTTGCATATTAAGCAGGCAACATTCAACATCACTCATCACTTCCCTCTCAACTGTTGTGTGGACTAACGAGGTTTTATCTGGACAGGATGTTGTGTAATGTAATACAGATACCATACGGTCAATTTGAAGATCAGGATGGTGATTTTGAATTAAAGAACAGGCATGTACAATGGGCATTACATATTGGAAATTTTTTTTAAGTCAAAAACTATACGGTCATTCCATGTCAATTCACACGATTCCCTAGATGCTCCCCAGGTGACCCTCTTCGATTTGCCCGATATTTGACACACAGGTACCTTTTCATGCCAATACAAAAAATCCCAAGTTTTAGCATCCTATGTCTAACGGTTTTGGAGATGAGGCCCTCCAAAGTGTGGGTGCCATGCCCACTTTTCAAGCCTGTGAATTGCATACAGAATTTACAGGCATATTTGGACACCTCTAGTTTTAGATTGAAAGAAGATACAGGCCTAAAAATCGCCATGTCCCCTCAGCATGACCTTGTCTATCAGATGGTGTACTTAAGAATAGCATAGCTTGACTATTTCTGCATATATTAAGCCTTGAAAACTGTAAGTGTGAAAAGGGTGATGAAGAGTCTTGACATTTTGGGGTTCCAGATCTTGGAAACTATGAACGCTGTGGGAGGTATCATTGATTTTCCATCACATTTGGTAACTGTACAGTGTATTCAAAAAAGTGTGCGGACACTCAGACCTTAAATGACAGAATAGGAGGTACACAAAAATGGCTTTGGGAGAAAATGACCCTGCGGTACCCCCTACTTCATGCTCCAATTTAACCATGTGGGCACTTGATGAGTGGAATGCCCTTTTAACCCCATGCACAGTAACACTGTATCAAACATTCAAGCTTTGAAGAACTTTGTTTTTCAGAGTTCTTCATACTAATTTAGGCCTTCGAAATATGGGGAAATTTGTCCCTTTTTCATCACAGTATCTGGGTTTCTGCTGCCATCTGCTGGTCAAAAAAGTAACAACAGCATAAATCATGAAAACAAAAGGGACTGGAAAGTCTTGACCAATAAACCACTTTATCAATAAACCACTTTAATTATATAGGTGATTTTAACAAGTATTAGGGAGTTAAATTAACAGTCGCCTCTAGTGTATTTATGAAAATAAGACTAAGTAAAGATTTCATGTTGGAAAAGCAGAGTGTTTCTAGTTTAAATATTTTCTAAATTGTGATTGCATGGTTCACAAATAGGTCAACATCAATCAGGATCATTAAGAAAATTAAGAAATTAATTAATTAAATTAAGAATTAAGAAAACTGCTATGGGCGATTACAATCATGTGCCAGGTGGTGAAGTCAGGTACAGCCTTAATTTCTGTCTTCACTTCACTCCACTTCAGCCTCTATACAAAAGGCTACAACTAGCTCTTGAAACTGCAGATTTCTACAGCTTAAATTAACTTCTATTTTTTAAGCTAAGCATATGGAGAATGGAGCTACCAAACTGTAAAATTGGCTTGTCTCTAGTGAATGATGTCTGCCATAAACTTACCTACTGTAGGCAGAAAGGTCTGATGACTCTTCCTCCTTCTGAAAGGAGGATGCTGAAATGGCGATCACGAGTGTCATTTTCAGATAATGATGTAATTTGCTACCACCATGAAAAAAAGTGTTCCTTTCAAGGTATCGATGTTTACAAAAAGCATGCTGTGATCCACTGAAGATGCACCAAAAAAAAAAAAATGCAAAAGTACGTACATATTTCTCAATTAATTTCCTCTAAAAATGTCAATGCTACATTGCATAACTAGCATTAATTCAATAATTTCCTAAAAACGTAGTGATTCCTTCAAATGATTAATGAATTCTTCCCTCTTTTTTAGAAAACCTCCGGGTTGTAGATGAGGCTAAGGCAGTGAAATTCAAGTTGAAGCCAGGACAGAAGCTGTGCAGCAACTGTTGCACCAAGTTAAAGGAACAACTCGCCATGGGTGAAATGATGGATGCAGGAGACAGATTCGAGCCACAGACTGAAGTTCGAGAGTCAATGGATGTAAGTAACAAAGCAATGGGATGTTCTCCTCTGAAATATACATCTTCACGCGATAAAAAGGGATACTGGAAACGGAAGATTAAAGACTTGCATCATGCCACACAGACCAAGGCAGCCAGATTGGCTGATGTGCCAACTGATGAACTTCTTTCATCGAGTTCAGATAACTGCCAGACATGTGAGGAGTGGGAGGAATTACTAAAGTTACTGAAAGAGAAGTGTAAAGTGGCATCAAAAAAAGAAAAGATCAAGATCCTCACACTTCTCCCAGCTACATGGAGTATCAGAAAGGTAGCTAAAGAATTTTCTGTCACTACTCATATGGTGAGGAAAGCAAAGACTGTTAGAGAACAACAGGGAATACTTGGTGAGCCGCATGTGAACAAGGGAAAACCACTGTCAGCTGAAGTTATGAGCAATTCCAGCGTTATGGATGTGACGTTTGGACTCAAAATGGCAACAACTGACCTAGTTAATTTTTATTCCTTTCCAGTATTTTAAAATTTGTTGTATATTTTTAAGACCTCTCATATTGGAGAAGTCATGGGAAAAAAAAAAAAAAAAGAATTCCCATAGTACATTTAGAACTCTAGAAAATGCCAAAAAAGACATGCGTTATGGATGTGACGGAAAAAATACCCCATTTCCAGGGTGACTACACATATTCATCAAACTCTGTGAAATTGCAAACATGATATCCAAATGCAGGCATGCATTTAATAAAGGAGTCTTGGCTGAAAATAAAAAAAGCCTTTGTTTAAAATATTTTCTATTTCAAGCAGAATCTAGGAGGAAAAAAAAAAATCAGCGTTATGGATGTGACATAATTCCGTTATGGATGTGACGCGTCTGAAATAGACATGGCGTATGTTTAGAAAATCAGCAATTTAACCACCATAACCCTTTGAAAAACTCTCTAAATATCAGCTAAAACTATCAAAGTTCTTAAATAATATTTAGGATGGCTATTGTTTTGCTGTTTTGTGGATTTTAGCATACATTTCTGTGGCTTGTGGGAATAATATAGAATTGTACATGATCAAAGTTGATTTTAGCTTGGGTTTTACATTATAAGAAAGAAAGACTGACAGTGACACATTAGGTTGGTTACAAATTGGTTCAACTTATTCACATCTGTAAAATACAGGCCTAGGTGAGATCTCTGGGAGTGGTTTTGATGTATTACATGTTGCTTTATTTCTGCATGGTGAGGTTGACATTTACATGGAATTGCCCTTATGAAGTTCTACCAGATGGATGAATATTCAAGGATCTGCCCAGGGAAAAAGGATTATGTATCTGTAAAGATCAATGACAAACGTGAACAAATGCAGAAGAGACTATTGTTGGTAAATGTAAAGGAGCTATATACACAATACAAAGCACAATACCAGGATAAAATTGGCTTCTCTAAGTTTTGTGAACTTCGTCCAAAGTGGTGTCTGCCTGTGAACAGTGCCGGGATGCACTCTGCGTGTGTATGCCAGTCGCATCAGAATGCAAAACTAATGGTAAATGCCGTTCCAACACAGGATGACTACAAGAAACGGTGTGTAATTTGGAGAGTAGGGAGTGCATGCTTCATCTGTGTGACTCTTGTCCTGGAAAGGATGGACTTCAAAATTATTTGATGACTGTCTTCACAAATAATGACATGGACACGGATGACATGATCACATACATGCAGTGGGTTTACACAGACAGGACTACACTTGTTTCTTTGCAGCAACCTCTGCAAGAATTCCTTCAGGCTGTTTGTCAGGCTTTTGATCAACTTCGTCGTCATCATTTTGTAATGAAATCTCAGGCTTCCTATCTGCGGATGCTCAAAGACGGACTGACGCCTAACATTGCTGTCAGACTGCTTGACTTTGCCGAGAATTACAGCTTCATTGTGCAGGATGCTGTACAGGGTCACCACTGGGACAATAGCCAAGCTACAGTGCATCCATTTGCAGTTTATTACAAGAATGGTGACCAACTTAAGTGTGACAGTCTTGCAGTGATCTCGGCTTGCCTGAAGCATGACACAACTGCAGTGCACACCTACCTTTATTTCAAAGGTTTTGCCGAGACTGCAAGAGAGCATTCCTGATCTTAAGAAGGTCATCTACTTCAGTGATGGAGCAGCCTCACAATACAAGAACTATAAGAACCTTGTGAACTTATCATACCATGAAAGTGACTTTGGAGTAAAGGCTGAATGGCACTTTTTTGCTACGTCACATGCTAAGAGTCCCTGTGATGGTATTGGTGGCACTGTAAAGCGCCTGGTTGCACGAGCCAGTCTTCAGGCCACAGATAACAACCACATTCTAACTCCTCACCAAATGTATGAATGGGCAAACGGCAATATTGAGAAGGTGAAATTCTTATATGTGAGCACTGAGGATATAAGACTTCATGAGACAGAGCTTGAACTTGAGAAGAGGTACACATCAGCCAAAACTGTGACCGGAACTCAGTCTCACCACAGTTCTATTCCAATTGCTAATGGAAAGCTGGAGATGCGAAGGATCTCTGAAGATGTGACTTTTTCCATTGTGTCTGTGAGGAATTCTGATGAGACTGTGGAAACAAGTGCAACCCCTGGTCATGAGATCTCCGAGGATTTCAGTTGCTATCAGCCTGGGCAGTATGTTGCTTGTGTGTACGACGCAAACTGGTACGTGGCCAACATTATTGAACGTTCAGATGAACACAATGACGTCTACCGTCATTTCATGAAGCGCTCAAACATGACTTTGTCTTGGCCTGCTGAAAACCGTCAGAATCCACCATGTTGGATCCCATTTCAAGACATCATATGCCGCATAAATGCTCCAGAGATTCAGGGTCGTAGTGCTCGGCATTACAAACTTGTTCCAGCTGATGTGGAAGGAATTCAGATGCTCCTTCCCAATTTCACCCATAAAGTTTAAACTTGAGTTAAAATGTAATCCACTGATATTTTCAGTTTGATATGGTGTTTTTGAGACCATAGACTCTCAGACTTATACGGCACATATTGACTCCTCAATACTCCACTCCACCCCCGGCCCTGGATGCCTCCTCCTGCTGAAACCAGCACTGGAGGCCCTGCCCCATCACTCCACTCTTCTGGCTCTGGACCCACACCTGATCGCTGGAACAAGAAAGGTACACCATTCTTTCTTACATCCATATACACCTCCCAAACCATACCTATGCCTATTCAATTCTGCATAACTTACTTTGTCCTCTCTCCCCTGACTGCAGCCGGCCTGCCATCCAGCTCAGCCAAACACATCAGAGGACTGAGGTGCTCAATGATGGTCGCACATTGAGAAGATGGTGACAGTCCCAAGACGGCCTCAGCCCTGCACTACATCTCTACCAGACACTTCCACTCCACACTCACACCCATCTTTCAATAACCTCAATTTTGTCATGAGTATGTGGTTAAACAGTTAACATACTTTCTGCGTGTGAAAATGGTTTATGGGTGAATAAAAAATTTGTTTTCTTGTGACTTCCTCCTGGGTGTTTTCATAATTTATGCTGTTGTTACTTTTTTGACCAGCAGATGGCAGCAGAAACCCAGATACTGTGATGAAAAAGGGACAAATTTCCCCATATTTCGAAGGCCTAAATTAGTATGAAGAACTCTGAAAAACAAAGTTCTTCAAAGCTTGAATGTTTGATACAGTGTTACTTTGCATGGGGTTAAAAGGGCATTCCACTCATCAAGTGCCCACATGGTTAAATTGGAGCATGAAGTAGGGGGTACCGTAGGGTCATTTTCTCCCAAAGCCATTTTTGTGTACCTCCTATTCTGTCATTTAAGGTCTGAGTGTCCGCACACTTTTTTGAATACACTGTACAGTTACCAAATGTGATGGAAAATCAATGATACCTCCCACAGCGTTCATAGTTTCCAAGATCTGGAACCCCAAAATGTCAAGACTCTTCATCACCCTTTTCACACTTACAGTTTTCAAGGCTTAATATATGCAGAAATAGTCAAGCTATGCTATTCTTAAGTATACCATCTGATAGACAAGGTCATGCTGAGGGGACATGGCGATTTTTAGGCCTGTATCTTCTTTCAATCTAAAACTAGAGGTGTCCAAATATGCCTGTAAATTCTGTATGCAATTCACAGGCTTGAAAAGTGGGCGTGGCACCCAAACTTTGGAGGGCCTCATCTCCAAAACCGTTAGACGTAGGATGCTAAAACTTGGGATTGTTTGTATTGGCATCAAAAGGTACCTGTGTGTCAAATATCAGGCAAATCGAAGAGGGTCACCTGGGGAGGGTGTGTGAATTGATATGGAATGACCCTATAAGTTCATCTCGGCCTAAAAAATTTGGGCAGACGCTCCTGCGCGGCACATCCCAGCAATTTCCCCCCTATGAAATGAGCAATAAGTAGGAGAGTTATACATGCTATCATACTTAAAATTTCATCAGAAATATAGATATGATACTATGATTCTCCCCAACATGCTACATTAGATAAGCTAACCCCATTTATAAAAGATACACACTTATATATGACGTGTGATTGATATATATTTTTTGGGGCGCGCTCTCTCTGCCATGCCAATCCTGTCGGCTGCACTGACTCAATACAACTGAAAACTCCGATCCTCGAGAAAAGGGATAAAAGCCCGCCCACACTGAAAGCTGATTGGGTTACTCAGCAAAATAAGCCAATCAGGATGCTCTTTGTCTGGCATGCGCTACATGAACAGGCACACAGGCAGTGTTGCCAGATTGGGTGGTTTTAAGTGCATTTTGGCGGGTTTTGAACATATTTTGGGATGGAAAACGTCAGCAGTATCTGGCAACACTGCACACAGTCTCCCTCGCACACCCCCTCGCGCGCGCACATTCTAAGATGCATGATGCAGACCTTAATGTTGCGCACGCACACTCTTGCTTGCTTCTATCAATATGCAGGAGACTCCCGGAACTTCCAGGACACTTGGGATGTCTGCGTTATAAGGTGACCACAGATCATTAAATCATAAATAACCCCCCCCCCAAAAAAAAAATTCTCAACGGATTTACATCGATCTCAAAAACGATCATTTTGGTCTGAAAAAGTCAGAAATCTGCCAATCGGCAGAAAATTCTCATCCCTGTGTGATAAAAAGAGAAACCGAACATCTCTACACCGTGTCTTTATTTAACGTTTTGTTTAACCGCAGTGAAGTTATTATTATTTTTAAAGTCTGTTCCTCAGAAAATCTTCCTTATAGGAGAGTTCGCCAAACTAGAGTGTGATGTAATATTGCGCATAAAATTGGTTGGCAAGAACCATTCACAATAGCCGACAAAGTTGCATCATCACCTAGTTTTCGTAGCGATTTATCGCAGTATGCGAGTTCATTGCCAACTGATGCTAAGCAGAGATCTGCAGCAAAGCTTCTGGACAACAGTGGCACCAAAGTTTTGCCTGATCCTTACGCAGTTACCGACAAATGGGACCCGAATCCAAATCCAAGCGCCTGGCCTGACCTGACCTTCGGCGATATCTACCTGTCTGTGATTGTTTTGTGTATATTGAAGGCGTGTCAATCAATGAAAGCCTACAAGTCTCTTAATGCATACAAGCAAGTGTGAATTATTCAGTTGTTTTATTGAAATACTCATTTATATTTGCTTTTTGTGCCTAATAATAAAAAGACAGATTAAATAAGCACAATATAATCTTTGAAACATAAGTTAATGTTGTTGCTTCACACACCAAAGATCTGCAGTACAGCACTAAACTTCAGCAAGTTCTACATTTCGAACGCACAAGCAGTGTTTTAAATCCAGGCTGTGCTATTTATCTTCAAATACACATCATGAAAAGTTCGACCAATCTTCGAATATCAAATGTTTATACTGCAAAAAGTACATAAATTTTCCGTGAGTGTTTGTGGAAATCGTACTCATGTGTGCTGCATACAAATCAGCTGCTCGTGCGTTTTTACTCATCTTTTGGTTGATATCTAAGCAACGTCAGAGCACAGCAAATTATTTCTGATGAGGAAACTTTATCATAATATTAAAGTGCATATTCTGGACTGATTTCATGTTTTTTTTAATATGAAAGTCTGTCGCTTTACACATTCATCCAGAAGGGTAATTTTGCACAAGGCCATCTGTCTACAGCAGAAAAAAATAAAATAACAAAACGGGTCTGGAAAAATCCCAAGCGAGTCTGGAGCCAGATTCGTGACGTCACGTGCGGAAGCGCCAGCAGGCTGCGCGAGCTTTGCAGGGTTTCAGTGCACAGCCTGTGTAGACCAAGCGCTCCCATTTCTCTCTCATCGTCCGGTCGTTTGGGAAACGATGAGTACTAATCCCATCATGATTGGTGTTGCTACACCCTCCTACGATACGTCTGTTAACCATTTTAATAATTACACGATAACGAAGAAATTCGCAGAAAACCACCAGGTCGTAAATAAACCAGCGCTGACGCAGGATTCAGAAGGAGGCGTCATGAAAATCAATGTTTGCCGGGAAATCACCTCAAATGGCTTGATCTCAACTGAATTTTTCTGGTATTGTGCAAGGTAAAAAAAATGGCAGAGAATGCAGAATGTTACAAATATTTGACCAAAGTTTAATATAAAATAAGAGAATTACATTGATCTTGCTCCTGAATTTACCCGTGATATGCACTTTAAACTGCGAAAAAAAAAAAATGACGTGTCTTACCAGATATAAAGTGTCGAAAGCAAACACGGTTGTTGTCGGTAGGTTCCCACTTGTCACGCTTAATTGCTGTGATCCAAAGCTTTCGGCGAGCTTCAAGTTTCTTTGGTATGCGGTAGAGCCCTGCACTCCCGTGGGACCTGATGCAAAGCAGTGCGGCGCGGGACAAATTTTGAAAGCTCATTGAGGGCGCGGGCGGGAGGGGGAGTGCACAATGCGGGCGCGGGTGGGAGAGGTGATAAGCTGCAGTCCCGCTAACTAAAAACGTGTTTAAAATAAAATGTATAAATTATTAATTTATGTCTATCGTCTATAATTTGTGCTGGATATTTTATTTGGCATTAATAAAAACATTTTAAGATGCCTAAATTTGCGGATGTGGTCTAATCTCGCGTACGTTTCTGATTCCTTTCCGCTCTTTCGTGTTTGAGATCTCCGATCATGGCAGAAGAGCAGAGCTCCTCTAGTGAAGCTCACAGTGCTTCAGAAGTGCGTGCTGCTTTAAAAAGAGGTACATTTACCGTTAAAAAGTCAAGAGTATTAGTCCTAAGTATTAAAGCGGACTGTGTATCGCACAGATTGTTCAATTTAAAACTAGAAATAGACAGTGTATAATCTGAGGAGCTGGTTGTGGTTGTGCAGCACTTCATATGAGAGGAGAATGAAATCGCGGTTGGAATCATAACGCCACGGACTCGGAAGTGGGAGTGTGCAAAGCGAGAGCTGTCAATCATGAGCGCATGCAGCGCTCAACTTGGAATGTGTCAGCAGAATGTCAGAGTCTAAACAATAAACTTACAATAAATGAAGGATCGGTCAGTGGAGAGCTCAGCATGTTTAATTCCCCAAGCCAATGACAAGAACTTTCGTGAGAAATAACGCGAACGTCTGCATCATGCGGGATTTGCGGGCGGGAGCGGGACAAAACATGGCAGGCGCGGGCGGGAGCAGGACTGAAAATCATAATTCTTTGCGGGAGCAGGACTGCACAATGCGGGAGTGGGCGGGAGCGGGACTGAAAATTCTGTCCTGCGCAGACCTCTAGTATGCGGTAAACGCTCTTGGGATCATTTTTATCAAATCTGTACGTACAGCCGATAACACAACACGACCATAATTAATTAATGACCCGATAACTCCGATCGGCCATTTATAAATAGATTCTTGCCAACCAAAACATCATGTGACCATTTAGTGACGTCATGGCGAACGCTCCCATTCATGCAACACGCTTTAATATGCAAATGAGCAGGACGAACAATGAATATGCAAATTAGCCTGTGACATCATTCGGCAACTCTTTTCTTTCTTTCCTTCTTTATTGGGCGGACAGCCTCCCCTCAAACAGACTGTATGCGACACTGACTTCAGGTGTGTGTGAGTGTGAGAGAGAGAGGGTTCAACTGCACTGGTGACGTCATAACGGCTGAACCGGAAGAGAAAAATCCGTGCTGGTCCCCAACAATAACTGCCAATTTAATAAAGAAGGAATAAAGCTCTTTATAGTACATGTATAATAACTAATAAATAAAAACAGTGTGTTTGTAACTGAGGGATATTTTACTCTCTCTCTCTCTCGTTAGCTCACCGCGCGCGCGCCGCTCTCCGCTCTCCGTGTTTGATCTCCTCTCTTCTTCTACGATCTCCGTTAAAACCACCGAAATCTCAGAGCTGATCTTCTTCACTCCCTCGATGAGAGACTTTAAATCCCGCTCCGTCTCCACCGTGAACTGGCTGCTGCTCCCGTCTTTACACTTCAGCTCCGCCTTCAACACGGACGCCATGTTTGTTGTCTCGAAGCCGTGACCTCTGACCTCTAACGGAAGTCAAACGCCAGGTCCCCGACATGTCAAAGGCGGCGCCATTTTGGACAGGGATCAGTTCAGTCAGATTCCACACGTATTGCTGTTTTGTGCAGGACTTTGTGCCCGAGTTTAAACAGGATTGTTCTTACAGTTATTTATAATCAGTGTATGGTTTTGTGCTGCTCATCAGAATGTTGGAGTTCAAATCACAGAACCACCAAGCTGTCAGTGTTCGGTCCTTAAGCAGCGCCGTTCAGCCTTTATTTCTCATTTCAAAGCTGCTTTCTTTAAAAAAAAAAAGTCAGTGAAATAAATAAAAATTTTTTTCACGGTCCAGTTTCCATCAAATCCTGTGCTCTGATTGGCTGGCGAGCGGGTCCGTATCTACAGTACGGACCCCGGTTACGGACCTCTGGCAACTCACTCGTTCACAACAACAACAAACATCTCATCTCATCTCATTATCTCTAGCCGTTTTATCCTGTTCTACAGGGTCGCAGGCAAGCTGGAGCCTATCCCAGCTGACTACGGGTGAAAGGCGGGGTTCACCCTGGACAAGTCGCCAGGTCATCACAGGGCTGACACATAGACACAGACAACCATTCACACTCACATTCACACCTACGCTCAATTTAGAGTCACCAGTTAACCTAACCTGCATGTCTTTGGACTGTGGGGGAAACCGGAGCACCCGGAGGAAACCCACGCGGACACGGGGAGAACATGCAAACTCCACACAGAAAGGCCCTCGCCGGCCCCGGGGCTCGAACCCGGACCTTCTTGCTGTGAGGCGACAGCGCTAACCACTACACCACCATGCCGCCCCACAACAAATATCGTAGCAATTTTTTGTCAACATTTATTTTCGCATTTCTCAGGAGAACAGCATTAATTTTACAGCATGGATAGCGATAACGACAGTGTTCACAGCGAAAGTGAGTTTTACTCCCCTGAGGAAGAAGAAATAAAAGAAAACATTTCAGCAGAAAGCTAAAAACCTCTAACTTGCTAACGCCGAGCAAAAACATGGCTGAATCCTGAATGACTCTTATTTGTATAAATAGGGGACTACATACGGTAGGCGGCAAAATGTAGTTTTTTTTTTCCTGCCATGGAAGTGCACTTGTATACCGAGGAGGAAGCCATTTGCATTACAGCCATGAATGAGGATTCAAAATGGCGGCTCGGCTCGGCTTGGTTTTCCCTTTCGGGCGCTCTCATTTTCTGTTAGAATTTGGTAAAGAAAAAAATAAATATATTATTTACCAGCTTAAGGTCGGTCCGTATGGTGAAATACCGTCACCTCTGCCTTGAATACTGACCTCGGCCCAGAGGGCCTCGCTCAGTACTTTCAACACCTCGGTCACGGTATTTCACGATACAGACCTCCCAGCTGGTAAATAACACATATATATCAATGGTTCTGACTTGGCTAGGGTTTGAATCAAAGGTTGCTCCTGGTCTTCTGCTCTTTTCAACAGAGTCACAAACCTCTGTGGAGAGAGGAACGTGTTTTAGTGACCAGTGGAGACTGTGCTGAGAGACAAGTGGATCATCAGATGCTTGGACTTGTACTGATACTGTCTTTCAGTTCATTTATACAAGTAATAAATTTACAAATTCAGCTATTGCACCTTTAACCAAGATTCATTCATTCAGGAAAATTAAATGTTTTATACAATTAGGAATCTGTTAAAGGTGATGAAGGTTCTGGGCTGATTATCCTCCTGAAGGAAGTAGTGATCTTTCAGATTATGGTGAGTTTTTGATGTCTTGAGATGTTTTAGTCCCTTAAACGGTGCTCTGAAGATTAAATGAGATATTTTATTCAATATGGTTCAATTAAAAGTCATTCAGGTGGATTCAAGTACAAAGACGTGAATGAGAACGCGACATCATCTTGATGTGTTTCAACATTTCAGCTCCATTTCTCACTCTGATTGCTTCATAATTATATTACCTTACTGGCATTTACCAGAAGCACTTATCCAGAGCAGCATACAACATATCCAGAGCAGATGCCTTGCTCAAGGGCACTTTAGCCATTCCTGCTGGCCCAGGAAATCAAACTGGTGACCTTTTGGTCCCAAAACTGCTTCTCTGACCTTTAGGCCATGGCTTCCCCCATTGCTTAATTCTAACCTGCCCTTTTTCTGGATTTATTTGTCACAGGAAATCAGTGAATTCTAGATAAAATTGGACATGAGTTCAGTGATGTTTAAAGCCCTGATGCTGGAACTCACTCTCGCTCCTCCAGCTGGAGTCTTGAACACGGGGGCCCCCCAAGGATGTGTGCTAAGCCCCCTCCTCTTCACTCTGCTGACCCACCACTGCACACCAACATCCAACTCTAATCTCTTCATTAAGTTTGCGGATGACACGACTGTGGTGGGTCTCATCAACGATGGCGATGAGACAACCTACAGGAGTGAGGTGAGCTGCTTGGCCATGTGGTGCAAGAACAACAATCTCCGTCTGAACGTGGAGAAGACGAAGGAGATTGTTGTGGACTTCAGGAGAGCGCACACCCAGCATGCTCCACTATCTATCGACGGTGCTGCAGTGGAGAGGGTGAGCAGCACCAAGTTTCTGGGTGTGCACATCTCTGAAGACCTGTCCTGGAGCATCACTGGCCAAAAAAGCCCAACAGTGTCTGTACTTCCTCCACAAACTGAGGAGAGCAAGAACCCCGGCCCCCATCATGCACACATTCTACAGAGGCACCATCGAGAACATCCTGACCAGTTGCATCACCGTGTGGTACGGCGCCTGCACCGTGTCCTGCTGCAAGACTCTGCAGCGCATCGTGAGAGCAGCTGAGAGGATCATTGGTGTCTCTCTCCCTTCTGTTATGGATATCTATAACTCCCGCCTCACCCGCAAAGCCATCAGGATTGCAGGTGACCCCACCCACCCATCTCACAACCTCTTCAGCCTGCTGCCGTCGGGGAGGAGACTGCGGAGTCTCCGGGCCAAAACCAGCAGGCTCAAGGACAGTTTCTTTCACCAGGCAGTCAGGAGGCTCAACTCCCTCCCTGTTCTGCCCCTCCGCCCCCCTCTGCACCCTGCCACAGATTCTGCTCGCACACCCCCCTGCCCCCCCTTCAGCATCTGACATCATGTCACCCTCACAGTTCCCCCCCCCAACACACACACACACATACATACATCTCAACGTTCATTCACACACTGAACTCAGGGACCGCACATCTCACTTTACCTCGCTCATTTGCACTATTCCGCACTACCTCATCTTTACAGCTGCTAGTTTGTTTATTCTGCTTATTTCATGTTTTGTGTTTACCTGCTATACCTCAAGTGCCCTTGACTGTTTGTTTATTTGCACCAATTTATGTGTGTGTGTGTATATATATATATATATATATATATATATATATATATATATATGTATGTATGTATGTATGTATGTATATATGAGTGTTCAGTCTTTGTCTAGTTCTTATCTAGATTGTTTATACTGTTTATATTGGGTTTTTTTTTCAATTATTCTATTTTTATTTATTGCATTGCCAGTTTGCACCGTGGGTCAGAGAGGACTGAAATTTCATCTGCGCTGTATGTCGAGCATGTATAGCATATTTGACAATAAAGTTGACTTGACTTGTTCTGATCAGGAGGTTGCGAGGAACCTTGTCAAATCCAGCACCACAAGATGCCAAAGACAAAGTCTCTAACTCACTTTGTTAAACTGTAAACCACTTTAGATTCTTCTTCTTCTTTTGGCTGCTCCTGATTAGGGGTCGCCACAGCGGATCTTTCGTCTCCATTGCTCCCTGTCTTCCACATCCTTCTCTGCCACACCTGCCACTTTCATGTCCTCTCTCACCACATCCATGTATCTCCTCTTTGGTCTTCCTCGTTTTCGTTTGCCTGGCAGCTCCATCCTCAACATTCTCCTTCCCACATGCTCAGCATCTCTTCTCAGGATGTGCCCATACCATCTCAGTCTCATCTCTCTTAGCTTCATTCCCAAGCTCTCCACATGTGCTGTCCCTCTGATGTGTTCATTCTTTATCCTGTCCAACCCCGTCACTCCCATCGCAAACCTTAATATCCTCAACTCCGCCACCTCTAACTTTGCCTCCTGTCTCTTCGTTAAGGGTACGGTCTCCAATCCATACATCACAGCTGGTCTCACTACTGTCTTATACAGCTTACCTTTCACTTTTGCTGAGACTTTCCTATCACAAATGACTCCTGAAATCCTTCTCCACCTGCTCCACCCTGCCTGCACTCTCTTTCTCACCTCACTATCGCAGCCCCCATTTTCCTGCACAGTTGACCCCAGGTACTTGAATTCACCAACTTTCTTTACGTCTACTCCTTGCATCTTCACTACACTCTCATCCCCATTCTCACTGATGCACATGTATTCTGTTTTGCTCCTGCTCACCTTCATTCCTCTTCGTTCCAATGCATCCCTCCATCTCTCCAAACCCAACTCAACCTCCTTTCTACTTTCACCACATATCACAATATCATCCGCAAACATCATGTTCCATGGCGACTCTTGCCTCACTTCGTCCGTCAAGCTATCCATCACGATGGCAAACAAGAAAGGACTCAAAGCAGATCCTTGATGGAGTCCCACCTTCACCTCGAACCATTCAGTCGTTCCAACTGCACACCTCACTGCTGTTTCACTGTTCTCATACCGTACATGTCTTGCACCACTCTAATATACTTCTCATTCACTCCACTCTTTCTTATACAATACCCTAACTCATCTCTCGGCACTCTATCGTATGCCTTCTCCAGGTCTACAAACGCACAATGTAGCTTTCTCTGGCCTTCCCTGTACTTCTCCATTAACGTTCTTAAAGCAAAAATTGCATCCGACGTGCTCTTCCTTGGCCAGCCCGTACTGCTGTTCACAGATTGCTACCTCTCTTCTCAATCTCGCCTCCAATACCCTTTCCCATAACTTCATGCCAATACCCTTTCCCAAACTTCATGCCAATACCCTTTCCCAGAACATCATGCCAATACCCTTTCCCAGAACTTCATGCCAATACCCTTTCCCAAACTTCATGCCAATACCCTTTCCCAAACTTCATGCCAATACCCTTTCCCAAACTTCATGCCAATACCCTTTCCCAAACTTCATGCCAATACCCTTTCCCAGAACTTCATGCCAATACCCTTTCCCAAACTTCATGCCAATACCCTTTCCCAAACTTCATGCCAATACCCTTTCCCAAACTTCATGCCAATACCCTTTCCCAGAACTTCATGCCAATACCCTTTCCCAAACTTCATGCCAATACCCTTTCCCAAACTTCATGCCAATACCCTTTCTCATAACTTCATGCCAATACCCTTTCCCAAACTTCATGCCAATACCCTTTCCCAAACTTCATGCCAATACCCTTTCCCAAACTTCATGCCAATACCCTTTCCCAGAACTTCATGCCAATACCCTTTCCCAAACTTCATGCCAATACCCTTTCCCAAACTTCATGCCAATACCCTTTCTCATAACTTCATGCCAATACCCTTTCTCATAACTTCATGCCAATACCCTTTCCCAAACTTCATGCCAATACCCTTTCCCAGAACTTCATGTAAACCACTTTAGATTAATAATAATAAATAATAAACACTTAAAACAGACATGTCTTATCCTGGCTCTGTGTCATTTCTACTCAAACATAGTTTTATCCTCTTCTTCACTGCTTTCCTGGGACTGATCCACAAATTCAGTTGTAAAATAGGTTTACGATATTAAACATTAAAACATACTGTACATGTTTACTATATTTATCACCTTTAACCTGTGTTATGTTATATTGTTATGATATGTGTTTGCACCAATAAACTGTGTGAAAAATCCAGTGAACCAAATTGAGGTCCAGAATTAGACCTTTCTGCATCTCAGGCTCTTTTATTGACTTGTAGACCTTTCCAATATGGCGGACGCGTTGCCGTGTCCACACAGGCGAGCAACACTGGTTAATGTTTTGCTACATTTCTCACAGATTGATGGAGTTTTATTGAGTAAATAGAAATAACATATAATGACGTGTTTCTGGTGTGTAAAGAAACAACATGATTTCATCTCACTGGATTAAAAAAAGTATATATTATTCGATGCAAAATGCTAATATAGACTTTCCCGCCAAAAATGCACTCCCTTGCATGAACCGGAAACGGAAGTGTAGTATGTTTTTGTTATCGTATTGTAAAGTTTTTTTTTTGTTTAAAAATGAATAAACTAATTAAAAATCAGAACAATTAGAAATATAATGTGATGTTAAATTGGATGACTGCGGTTAAATGTTGACGAGGTGTTTTAAATCTAGTGAAGTATTTCCCGCCTGTGTAGCGGAAGTGATAGTGATGGTGTTTGTGTGCGCGTGCCACTGAGCTCGGTATAAAATGTGGAGAGCTCAGAGCCCAGTCCCAGCTGCAGAGACGAGTGAAGCCATCTGGCCGCCATCTTACCACTCCCATCTGGGTGGATCTGGTTTATGTGGACTTTATAAGTACTTTTCTACCAGTTTTAGATTTTATATATATATATATATATATATATATATATATATATATATATATATATATATGCATACTCCTATTTCTTTTTTTAAAAACGTTGGATGTGACAGACGCAAAAGCAAGAACACAACTGTAAACCGTATGAAATGGTTCAGTGGACGTCACTGTCGCTCAGAAGGAAAAGTCATGTTCTGATTTTCATAGTTAAAGCATTGATTGGTAAATTACCACCCTGTATCGGCAATTTGTTGTCACGTCAAACCAGTGCTTACCGCACAGGATCATCAAATAAAATAATCTTGAACATCCCAGCAACACGAATAGTGTTGGGCAAAACTGCTTTTGGCTCATTTGCACCATCTGCCTGGAATGAACTTCAGAACAAACTAAATCCTGAGTTATGACCCTCTCTAAATGTATTTAAAAACCTTTTTAAAACTATTACAGAGCAATGGCATTGGTTCTAACCGAGCTTCTCTGGTTTCTTAACTGTACCCTCCTCTATGTCTTTTCTTTATTCTTTATTTCCTTTTAAACTGAATGTTTTATTGTAGTGTGCGTCTTCTGTTATGGTCTTTGTATTTCCTGTAACTTTTCGCCGCCTATCTTGGTGAGGACTCCCTGGCAGAAGAGATATTGTATCTCAGTGGGACCTTCCTGGAAAAATAAAGGCTAAATAAAAACAAATAAATAAAATGTGTTAAAGCGTGGTATCGGATTAAATTTGCCCCAAGAAAAGTATCTCCTGACTTTTCTTCCCCCTTTTCATTACCTCCTCTTATTTTCTCAACTTTACCCACATCCCTTACATATCTTTATAGCACTGTTATTGTTTTTTTTTTCTTTTTGAGTTCAGTCGCTGGTCATTTTTTTGAGCGGTTCTTTTACTCTATAAATATTTTTACGGAGATTATTTCAGTTTATCTCTTTCGGATACTTCTTCTATTCTATCTATTATTATTATTATTATTATTATTATTATTATTATTATACCAACACAATACTTCCTTTCTGTTTAGAACAGATGTTGAAATAGGTTTATTTTCTCATGTTCTTTGCCATTTTCACTTCATTCTCACAGTCATGTCTTAACAATATTTATTGGTCACATAATTCACTGTTACAATATCCATGCAGCTTGTGACCAATAAATACCGTTAATACATGACTGTGAGAATGAAGTGAAAATGGCAAAGAACATGAGAAAATAATCAGCCTTTGTGTTGGTATAATAGATAGATAGATAGAAAGGAAGGAAGAAGAAATATATGAAAGAAAAAGATACACTGTGTAAGAAAAAAAAACCCCTGAAAAGAGCCAATCAAAAAAAAAAAGATCAGAGACTGAACTGGAAAAGGGAAAAAACCAATAACAGTGAAGCAGAGTGCTATAAAGATATGTACTGTAAGGGATGTGGGTAAAGTTGAGGAAATAAGAGGAGGTAATGAAAGGGGGAAAGAAAAGTCAGGAGATACTTTTCTTGTGGCAAATTTAATCCGGTACCACAGTTTAAAGTGCATATTCTGGACCGATTTCGTGTTTTTTAATATGAAAGTCTGTCCCTTTACACACTCATCCAGAAGGGTAATTTTGCACAAGGCCGTCTCTTGACAGCAGAAAAAAATAAAATAACAAAACGCGTCTGGAAAAATCCCAAGTGAGTCTGGAGCCAGATTCGTGACGTCACGTGCGGAAGCGCCAGCAGGCTGCGCGAGCTTTGCAGGGTTTCAGTGCACAGCCTGTGTAGACCAAGCGCTCCCATTTCTCTCTCATTGTCCGGTCTTTTGGGAAACGATGAGTACTAATCCCATCAGGATTGGTGTTGCTACACCCTCCTACGATGCGTCTGTTAACCATTTTAATAATTACACAATAACGTTGAAGAAATTTGCAGAAAACCACCAGGTCGTAAACAAACCAGCGCTGGCGTAGGATTCAGAGGGAGGCGTCCCGCACGCGACGTCATGGAAATCAATGTTTCCCGGGAAATCCAAATGCCAAGTTTTTTCAGAGGCGGACCAATTCGCCTCAAATGGCTTGATTTCAACTGAATTTGTCTGGTATTGCGCAAAGGAAAAAATTGTGCAAAATGTGACAGATATTCGACCAAAGTTTCCTATAAAATAGGAGAATTACACTGATCTCGCTCCTGAATTTACCCGCGATATGCACTTTAACACACACCCCCAATAGACGCGATGGGAGTGGTAAGATGGCGGCCGGATGGCTTCACTCGCCTCTCCAGCAGGGAGCGGGCTCTGAGCTCGCCACATCTTACACCGAGCTCAGCGGGGTGTGTGTGTGTGTGTGTGTGTGTTAGTTAGCAGGTTAGCAGCAGCATGGCGGCGGAAGGAGAGAGAGAAGGAGAGCGAGAGGTGGAAGGAGAGGAGGCCACGGTGTCCCTGGTGGATGTTCTGGAGGAGGATGAGGAGCTGGAGCAGGAGGCCTCGGCGGTGCTCGGAGGCAGCGACTCGGAGAAGTGCTCATACCCAGAGGTGAGGCGCGCGCACTCAGTCCTCATCAACAACAACACAAACACACAGCTGATCCAAACACCAAACACTTCCCCTCCACCAAACACTTCCCCTCCTCACTCTGCTCACTACTGCTCAATACTGCTCTCTTCACATAAACGAGCCGCCATGATCCAGACTCACCCCCTGTACACTACACAGTGCACTACTGAGGGATCCAAACTCACCCCCTGTACACTGCACGGTGCACTACTGAGGGATCTAAACTCACCCCCTGTACACTGCGTAGTACACTACTGAGGGATCCAAACTCACTCCCTGTACACTACACAGTGCACTACTGAGGGATCCAAACTCACCCCCTGTACACTACACAGTGCACTACTGAGAGACCCAAACTCACCCCCCTGTACACTGCGTAGTGCACTACTGAGGGATCTAAACTCACCCCCTGTACACTGCACGGTGCACTACTGAGGGATCTAAACTCACCCCCTGTACACTACACAGTGCACTACTGAGGGATCCAAACTCACTCCCTGTACACTACACAGTGCACTACTGAGGGATCCAAACTCACCCCCTGTACACTACACAGTGCACTACTGAGAGACCCAAACTCACCCCCCTGTACACTGCGTAGTGCACTACTGAGGGATCTAAACTCACCCCCTGTACACTGCATAGTGCACTACTGAGGGATCTAAACTCACCCCCTGTACACTGCGTAGTACACTACTGAGGGATCCAAACTCACCCCCTGTACACTGTGTAGTGCACTACTGAGGGATCCAAACTCACCCCCTGTACACTGTGTAGTGCACTACTGAGGGATCCAAACTCACCCCCTGTACACTGCGTAGTGCACTACTGAGGGATCTAAACTCACCCCCTGTACACTGCATAGTGCACTACTGAGGGATCTAAACTCACCCCCTGTACACTACACAGTGCACTACTGAGGGATCCAAACTCACCCCCTGTACACTACACAGTGCACTACTGAGGGATCCAAACTCACCCCCTGTACACTGCACAGTGCACTACTGAGGGATCCAAACTCACCCCCTGTACACTGCATGGTGCACTACTGAGGGATCTAAACTCACCCCCTGTACACTACACAGTGCACTACTGAGGGATCCAAACTCACTCCCTGTACACTACACAGTGCACTACTGAGGGATCCAAACTCACCCCCTGTACACTACACAGTGCACTACTGAGAGACCCAAACTCACCCCCCTGTACACTGCGTAGTGCACTACTGAGGGATCTAAACTCACCCCCTGTACACTGCATAGTGCACTACTGAGGGATCTAAACTCACCCCCTGTACACTGCGTAGTACACTACTGAGGGATCCAAACTCACCCCCTGTACACTGTGTAGTGCACTACTGAGGGATCCAAACTCACCCCCTGTACACTGCGTAGTGCACTACTGAGGGATCTAAACTCACCCCCTGTACACTGCATAGTGCACTACTGAGGGATCTAAACTCACCCCCTGTACACTACACAGTGCACTACTGAGGGATCCAAACTCACCCCCTGTACACTACGTAGTGCACTACTGAGGGATCCAAACTCACCCCCTGTACACTACGCAGTGCACTACTGAGGGACTTTCTGTAGTCAGAGCACTACATACCACTATGGAATCCAATAATACAGGTGCTGGTCATATAATTAGAATATCATGAAAAAGTTGATTTATTTCAGTAATTCCATTCAAAAAGTGAAACTTGTGTATTATATTCATTCATTACACACAGACTGATATATTTCAAATGTTTATTTCTTTTAATTTTGATGATTATAACTGACAACTAATGAAAACCCCAAATTCAGTATCTCAGAAAATTAGAATATTGTGAAAAGGTTGAATATTGAAGACACCTGGTGCCACACGCTAATCAGCTAATTAACTCAAAACCCCTGCAAAGGCCTTTTAAACGGTCTCTCAGTCGAGTTCTGTAGGCGACACGATCATGGGGAAGACTGCTGACTCGACAGTTGTCCAAAAGACGACCATTGACACCTTGCACAAGGAGGGCAAGACACAAAAGGCCATTGCTAAAGAGGCTGGCTGTTCACAGAGCTCCGTGTCCAAGCACATTAATAGAGAGGCGAAGGGAAGGAAAAGATGTGGTAGAAAAAAAGTGTACAAGCAATAGGGATAAGCGCACCCTGGAGAGGATCGTGAAACAAAACCCGTTCAAAAACGTGGGGGAGATTCACAAAGAGTGGACTGCAGCTGGAGTCAGTGCTTCAGGAACCACCGCGCACAGACGCATGCAAGACACGGGTTTCAGCTGTCGCATTCCTTGTGTCAAGCCAATCTTGAACAAGAGACAGCATCAGAAGCGTCTCGCCTGGGCTAAAGACAAAAAGGACTGGACTGCTGCTGAGTGGTCCAAGGTTATGTTCTCTGATGAAAGTAAATTTTGCATTTCCTTTGGAAATCAAGGTCCCAGAGTCTGGAGGAAGAGAGGAGAGGCACAGAATCCACGTTGCTTGAGGTCCAGTGTAAAGTTTCCACAGTCGATGATGGTTTGCGGTGCCATGTCATCTGCCGGTGCTGGTCCACTGTTTTCTGAGGTCCAAGGTCAACGCAGCCATCTACCAGGAAGTTTTAGAGCACTTCATGCTTCCTGCTGCTGACCAGCTTTATGGAGATGCAGATTTCATTTTCCAACAGGACTTGGCACCTGCACACAGTGCCAAAGCTACCAGTACCTGGTTTAAGGACCACGGTATCCCTGTTCTTAATTGGCCAGCAAACTCGCCTGACCGTAACCCCATAGAAAATCTCTGGGGTATTGTGAAGAGGAAGATGCGATACGCCAGACCCAACAATGCAGAAGAGCTGAAGGCCACTATCAGAGCAACCTGGGCTCTCATAACACCTGAGCAGTGCCATAGACTGATCGGCTCCATGCCACGCCGCATTGCTGCAGTCATTCTGGCAAAAGGAGCCCCAACTAAGTATTGAGTGCTGTACATGCTCATACTTTTCAGTTGGCCAACATTTCTAAAAATCCTTTTTGTATTGGTCTTAAGTAACATTCTAATTTTCTGAGATACTGAATTTGGGGTTTTCATTAGTTGTCAGTTATAATCATCAAAATTAAAAGAAATAAACACTTGAAATATATCAGTCTGTGTGTAATGAATGAATATAATATACAAGTTTCACTTTTTGAATGGAATTACTGAAATAAATCAACTTTTTCATGATATTCTAATTATATGACCAGCACCTGTATTATTGTCATGTTGTCCCAGCCTCAAATCCCACAGTGCACTGCTTTTACTGCCCCCACATGATGCCCCACCTGAGCACTGGTTCTGTCAGTGGGGTTCGGAGAACCTCAGGGTCTACTGGTAGAAACCACAGCCCAAGTTCTGTACATTGTGGGATGATTTACGTTTGGCTCGGTGTTGATTTCTGATGATTTTATCTTTACCATGAGATATCGTAGATGCCTTGTTTAAGGGCATTTCAGCCATTCCTGCTGGTCCAGGGAATCGAACCAGCAACCTTTTTGGCTCTAAAGTTGCTTCTTTAACCTTTAGGCCATGGTTTCCCCATCATCGCAGCTGTATACAGTGAGGTGAAATAAGGTTTCTTGGAGAGACGACGTACAGATTGAAGAAAGAAAGCACAACTTTATTCATCACTCACTTGTGAAATTTCCTCTGCATTTAACCCATCTGAAGCAGTGAACACACACACACAGAGCAGTGGGCAGCAGTTGGGAGTTCGGGGCCTTGCTCAAGCGTACCTCAGCCCAAGGCCACCCCATATTAACCTAACCTGCATGTCTTTAGGGGAAACCGGAGCACCCGGAGGAAACCCACGCAGAAAGGCCCTCAGCGGCCGCTGGGTTTGAACCCAGAACCTTCTTGCTGTGAGGCGACAGTGCTAACCACTACACCACCGTGCTGCCCAAATTACGTGAAAGGGGAGAGCGTGAACGTAGTCCCCCTCCCCCACACCAGAAATGATGCAGTTGAGATTCTTGCATTTGAGGAATTCACAAAGGTCAGCACAGCCTGAGTGCAATGGCTGGGCGTCACTCAGGGCAAACCACCTTCTTGATCATGGTGGTTGCTCCTGCCAGATTGTGGACAGGACGGAAATAAATGAAGTACAGCAGGAACAATCGGAGTGCTGCGTGTAAAGACCGTCATCAGAGCGTTGATCCTCAATCCTCCGATCTGAAGAACAACACGAGTTTACAGTAAACACGGGGTCTGAAACTACAACTAGAATGTATGGAGTGATGCGTGTAAAAGAAAGACGGATGATGTTTAAAGAGATGGTGCAGAACTGCAGTGAGGATCCGAGTTTAGGATCCAAAGGAGAAAAGAAAAGAGCAGGTCTTGGATTACAGTCCCCAAGGTGTTTGGTGGCGTTTTTCCTCAGAGGGTTTTGTACGCATCGGTGTCCTGGTAGGAGAATGATCTCCGATGCTTCGCTCAATCGAATTCAACAATACACGACATCAGCGATGATCACAAATGCGTCATCTAACCGGTGCCAAACATTGACGAATATTTATAAACTCCTCACCCAACCGATTACAAACCTCGGTGACGGTCAGGCTCCGCCTCACCGCTGCGTCGCATCAGGGATTCAAGACCAATACATCTCAAGATGCTTGGCGATGTTTCCCTGAGCTTCAGGACGCGTTCCAAAACCCATCTGCGAGGATTCACCGCTTAGTTTGCCGATGAAAATATCGCCACCAAATTCCAAAGAATTGTTTTGTCACGTGTTTGGCCACTCACAAGGCGGAGACTCGCCAAAAAACAGCTCGCAAAGCTCAGAGAATGTTCACCGTACGTCACACGACTGGTGACCATGTGACTGATTTTTCATCGACAAGTATTCAGCGAGAAAAATGCTGGATTATTGTTCGGGCTGATTGATGTTCATCAGCTCCTCCATCGCTATGGTTACAGCATCACGTCCTCATGAAGAGTGATGTCATTAACAGGTTTATCAGTGGCCGAGTTTCCAACCTTGAGGTTGTTGCTCTATCTCGCCCCCTAGTGGAACAACACGTTAAATTTTCTTAAAACTTAAATTCCTCACTGAGGGGAAAAGGTTCACGTTTTAATACAAAAGCGTAAATCCTGTGCTGTGTGTAACGCGGTGCATTATGGGTAATGTAGGCGCTCCGTCAGGTTTCTCATGACTGAGAGCACGGAGAGGAGTCAAATTAATGCTTTTATAAAAGTGCTGTTTTTTATTTCTTCTGGACACTCATGAGCTGGAACACTGGGGGATGATGGAATATTATGGGATGCATTGATGTCATGGTGTTATAGGGGTATGTGGAGCGTCAGGCTCTGACTGGGGGGGTGATGGAATATTATGGGATGCATTGATGATGTCATGGTATTATAGGGGTATGTGGAGTGTCAGGCTCTGACTGGGGGGGGGTGATGGAATATTATGGGATGCATTGATGATGTCATGGTGTTATAGGGGTATGTGGAGCGTCAGGCTCTGACTGGGGGGGGGTGATGGAATATTATGGGATGTAATATTGTTGTCATGGTGTTATAGGGGTATGTGAAGCGTCAAGCTCTGTACGCGTGTAACACCTGCACGCCGAAGGGAGGAGAACCAGCAGGAATCTGTCTCGCCTGTTCATACAAGTGTCATGAAGGCCATGAACTGTTTGAGCTCTACACCAAGAGGTGAGTATGACCCTGAGGGGTCGAATCTCTCTCTCTCTCTCACACACACTCGCTCACCCCAGATGTTTTTCCCCTCCACAGGAATTTCCGGTGTGACTGTGGGAATGAGAAGTTTGGAGAGACGGAGTGCAGGCTGTTCCCGGTGAGTGCTCGTTGTTGATGTAATGTGTCTGATGTGATGCGAGTGTGATCGTGTGTTGCTGTCTCTCTCAGGACAAAGAGAAGACGAACTGCGGGAATAAATACAGTCACAATTTCTTCGGGCTGTACTGCACGTGTGAGAGACCGTACCCCGACCCAGAGGACGAGGTAACCGACAGGACAGACTGACACTCATTACATCACCAGCTCTGGGGTTTTTAGACTTTATTACTAAATAAGCTCTGCGTTTAAACCCATCTGGAACAGCGCACACACACACACACACACACGCTCGAGGGCACCATTGATATAGATGGAGGATTCATTCCCTCCCTGCAGGGAATCGAACCAGCAACCTTTCGGTTCCAAACCTGCTTCTTTCCCCTCGAGGCGAGTGGTGAGTGTGCGGTAGCGTGTCCCTGTATGGTCTTACGCTACAGCGCCGCGCCGACTCGGTACGGAGTGATATGAGCTCAGGGACAAACCCGGCGGTATAAAACCTGAGTTCTGGTGTTTACTGTTCTGAAAACTTTGTTTTGACTGCACGTGTGTGTGTGTGTGTGTGTCAGGTTGCGGATGAGATGATCCAGTGTGTGGTGTGTGAGGACTGGCTGCACGGCCGGGTGAGTTTTTACTCCAATGTGTGTTTACACAAAATATCTAATGATCTCATACACATTTACATACCACAGAGTATTAGAGCTGTCTGTCAGTCAGTATCTCTCATTCTCTCCGTCTGTCTTTCTATCGCTTTATCTTGCTCTGTCTGTCTATATCTCTCTCTCTGTCTCTTTCTATCTCTCTCATTCTCTCCGTCTGTCTTTCTATCTCTCTTTATCTTGCTCTTTGTCTATATCTCTCTATCTTGCTCTCTCTGTCTATATATCTCTCATTCTCTCTGTCTGTCTTTCTATCTCTCTTTATCTTGCTCTGTCTATATCTCTCTCATTCTCTCCGTCTCTCTTTCTATCTCTCTTTATCTTGCTCTGTCTATATATCTCTCTCATTCTCTCTCTCTGTCTATATCTCTCTCATTCTCTCGTCTGTCTTTCTATCTCCCTTTATCTTGCTCTTTGTCTATCTCTCTCATTCTCTGTCTATATATCTCTCTCATTCTCTCTCTGTCTTTCTATCTCTTTATCTTGCTCTATCTGTCTATATCTCTCTCTCCATCTGTCTTTCTATCTCTATCTTGCTCTCTGTCTATATCTCTCTCATTCTCTCCATCTGTCTTTCTATCTCTCTTTATCTTGCTCTCTGTCTATATCTCATTCTCTCTGTCATTCTCTCTGTCTGTCTTTCTATCTCTCTTTATCTTGCTCTCTGTCTATCTCTCTCATTCTCTCCATCTGTCTTTCTGTCTCATTCTCTCTGTGTCTTTCTATCTCTCTGTCTATATCTCTCTATATATCTCTCTCTGTCTTTCTATCTCTCTTTATCTTGCTCTCTGTCTATATCTCATTCTCTTCGTCTGTCTTTCTATCTCTCTTTATCTTGCTCTTTGTTTATATCTCTCTGTCTATATATCTCTCTCATTCTCTCTCTCTTTATCTTGCTCTCTGTCTATATCTCATTCTCTCTGTCTGTCTTTCTATCTCTCTTTATCTTGCTCTCTCTGTCTATATCTCTCTCATTCTCTCGTCTGTCTTTCTATCTCTCTTTATCTTGCTCTCTCTGTCTATATCTCTCTCATTCTCTCGTCTGTCTTTCTATCTCTCTTTATCTTGCTCTCTCTGTCTATATCTCTCTTATTCTCTCGTCTGTCTATCTCTCTTTATCTTACTCTCTCTGTGTATATCTCTCTCCTTCTCTCCCTGTCTGTCTCTCTCTCAGCACTTGGGCTGTGTGGTCCCGGAGTGTGTGGAGCTTCAGGAGATGATCTGTGAGTCGTGTATGAATCAGTGTGTGTTCCTGTGGATCTACGCTGCTCACCTGGCAGGTACAGACCGACTCTGGATGAGTTAAAGCGCTCTCGGGATTCATCATTCACACTTTATTTTACTAAACTGCGTGTGGTGTGGTTCGGTTTGCTTTGCTCAGTGCCTCCGACAGTGAGAGTGTGTAAAGAAGAAGAGGGCAGTGTGAGAGTGGAGGTGGAGCACGATGAAGAGGGGAATAAAACAGAAGTGAAGAGCTCGCTGAATGAGAAGGTACCACAGTGTGTAGTGATGCTCGGGGGGGGGAGGGGTCTCAGGGCTGACCACTGGGTGGCGGTGGAGTGTTCATTCTATTCCTCTGTGAAAAATGTTCCAGCTTTAAAGTGTGTGTTGGGTTTATTCTGAGCAGGCGGAGGTGAACGGGACGGCCGGCTGCAAGAGGAAGCTGCAGGAGCTGGAGGCTGAAGGTTCAGGCTGCAGGTTTGAGGAGATGAAGTCGTCGGGGAAGAGCCGGGTTCAGCAGGGAGCGGTGTTCTGGCCCGCAGCATGGCGCAATAAACTCTGTTCCTGTCCACACTGTAAGGTACAGACACCCCCCACCACACACACACACACTTCTGTACATCGGCCTTGATAGGTGTTTTTTTTGCTCACTTTAGGAATAAAACAGGAAGTTGTAGGATGTTAGTTCTTTGTCACAATACAAACGTCACTTAAAAAAAAATCATGAAAATATACCTGTATTGATCCCAAGCTGTGTTTAATTATGTTAGTACAGTGGTACCTCGGGTTACGAACTTAATTCGTTCTTTGACTCCGTTCACGAACCAAATTAATTTTTCCCATTGAAATTAATGTAAATCCAATTAATCCGTTCACCGGGCCCAGAAACAGTTTTTTTTAGTAACTTTTTATGGGTTTGTGTGGAAAAAATACAGAAAGGAATTAAAGAACCTTAATTATAGAAAAATACAGTAATACTAAAATAAAACATAACTGTACAGTCCACTTTACTTTTGTGGTTGATAGCTGCTTGGCGAGATCAGAAACACGAACACCACGTTCATGTTTAAGTATTATTTCCTTCTTCCATAAATCATCCACTGCTGCTCAAGGTGTGCCTCAGGGTTCTGTCCTTGGTCCCCTTCTTTTTATATTATATGTTTCTCCTATAGGCCAGACTATTCGTAACCATGGCCTTAACTTTCATTGTTATGCTGATGACATTCAAATCTACATCACTATCACCCCTTCCATAGCCTCTGTCCAGCTGCTGAGGACTTGCAGCAATGGCTGCATAAGAACCGCCTTAAACTTAATGCTAGCAAAACGGAGGTTCTATTAGGCTACGTTCACACTGCAGGCTGAAGTGACTCAAATCCGATCTTTTCGCCCATATGTGACCTGTATCCGATCTTTTATTGACAATATGAACGACACAGATCCGATTTTTTCAAATCCGACCCAGGCCGTTTGGATATGTGGTCCTAATTCCGATTCCTATCCGTCTCGTCTCGTCTCGTCTTCTTCCGCTTTATCCGGGACCGGGTCGCGGAGGCAGCAGTCTAAGCAGGGAAGCCCAAACTTCCCTTTCCCCAGACACCTCGGCCAGCTCCTCGGGAAGAACACCGAGGCGTTCCCAGGCCAGCCGAGAGACATAGTCCCTCCAGCGTGTCCTGGGTCTTCCCCGGGGCCTCCTCCCGGGGGGACATGCCTGGAACACCTCCCCAGGGAGGCGTCCAGGAGGCATCCGAAAAAGATGCCCGAGCCACCTCAGCTGATTCCTCTCGATGTGGAGCAGCAGCGGCTCTACTCCGAGCTCCTCCCGAGTGACTGTGCTTCTCACCCTATCTCTAAGGGAGCGCCCAGCCACCCTGCGAAGGAAACTCATTTCGGCCGCTTGTATCCGCGATCTTGTCCTTTCGGTCATTACCCAAAGCTCATGACCATAGGTGAGAGTCGGAACGTAGATCGACCGGTAAATTGAGAGCTTCGCCTTTTGGCTCAGCTCCTTCTTCACCACAACGGACCGGTAAAGCGACCGCATCACTGCGGAGGCTGCACCGATCCGCCTGTCGATCTCACGCTCCATCCTTCCCTCACTCGTGAACAAGATCCCGAGATACTTAAACTCCTCCACTTGAGGCAGAACTTCTCCACCAACCTGGAGAGGGCAAGCCACCCTTTTCCGGTCGAGAACCATGGCCTCGGACTTGGAGGTGCTGATTCTCATCCCAGCCGCTTCACACTCGACTGCAAACCGCCCCAGTGCATGCTGAAGGTCCTGGTTTGAAGAAGCCAACAGGACAACATCATCCGCAAAAAGCAGAGATGAAATCCTGTGGTTCCCAAACAGGATTCCTTCTGGCCCCTGGCTGCGCCTAGAAATTCTGTCCATAAAAATTATGAACAGAACCGGTGACAAAGGGCAGCCCTGCCGGAGTCCAACATGCACTGGGAACAGGTCTGACTTACTGCCGGCAATGCGAACCAGACTCCTGCTCCGTTCGTACAGGGACCGGACAGCCCTTAGCAAAGAGCCCCGAACCCCATACTCCCGAAGCACCCCCCACAGAATACTACGGGGGACACGGTCGAATGCCTTCTCCAGATCCACAAAGCACATGTGGACTGGTTGGGCAAACTCCCATGAACCCTCGAGCACCCTATGAAGGGTATAGAGCTGGTCCAGTGTTCCACGACCAGGACGAAAACCGCATTGTTCCTCCTGGATCCGAGGTTCGACTATTGGTCGAATTCTCCTCTCCAGTACCCTGGAGTAAACCTTCCCTGGGAGGCTGAGAAGTGTGATTCTCCTATAATTGGGGCACACTCTCCGGTCCCCTTTCTTAAAAAGAGGGACCACCACCCCAGTCTGCCACTCCAGAGGCACTGTCCCTGACCGCCACGCGATGTTGCAGAGGCGTGTCAACCAAGACAGCCCCACAACATCCAGAGACTTGAGATACTCAGGGCGGATCTCATCCACCCCCGGTGCCTTGCCACCGAGGAGCTTGCAAACCACCTCAGTGACTTCGGCTTGGGTAATGGACGAGTCCACCTCTGAGTCATCAGCCTCAGTCTCCTCAGTGGAAGACATGACGGTGGGATTGAGGAGATCCTCAAAGTATTCCTTCCACCGCCCGACAATGTCCCCAGTCGAGGTCAACAGCTCCCCACCCGCACTGTAAACAGTGTTGGCAGAGTACTGCTTCCCCCTCCTGAGGCGCCGGACGGTTTGCCAGAATTTCTTCGAGGCCGACCGATAGTCCTTCTCCATGGCCTCCCCGAACTCCTCCCAGTTCCGAGTTTTTGCTTCCGCAACTGCCCGAGCTGCAGCACGCCTGGCCTGCCGATACCCGTCAGCTGCCTCGGGAGTCCTGGAGGTTAACATGGCCCGATAGGACTCCTTCTTCAGCTTGACGGCATCCCTTACTTCTGGTGTCCACCACCGGGTTCGGGGATTGCCGCCACGACAGGCACCGGAGACCTTGCGGCCACAGCTCCGAACAGCTGCGTCCACAATGGAGGTAGAGAACATGGTCCACTCAGACTCAATGTCCCCCGCCTCCCTCGGAAGCTGGGAAAAGCTCTCCCGGAGGTGGGAGTTAAAGACCTCCCCGACAGAGTGCTCGGCCAGACGTTCCCAGCAGACCCTCACCATACGTTTGGGCCTGCCAGGTCTGTCCAGCTTCCTCCTCCGCCAGCGGATCCAACTCACCACCAGGTGGTGATCAGTTGACAGCTCAGCCCCTCTCTTCACCCGAGTGTCCAAGACATAGGGCCGGAGATCAGATGAAACGACTACAAAGTCTGTCATTGACCTCCGACCTAAGGTGTCCTGGTGCCACGTGCACTTATGGACACCCCTATGCTCGAACATGGTGTTCGTTATGGACAAACCGTGACTAGCACAGAAGTCCAATAACAAAACACCACTCGGGTTCAGATCGGGGAGGCCGTTCCTTCCAACCACGCCCCTCCAGGTGTCACTGTCATCTCCCACGTGAGCATTGAAGTCCCCCAGTAACACAATGGAGTCCCCAGTCTGAGCACTCCTCAGTACCTCTCCCAGGGACTCCAAGAAGGCCGGATACTCTATACTGCTATTTGGGCCATAGGCACAAACAACAGCAAGAGCCCTCTCCCCAATCCGAAGGCGCAGCGAGGCGACCCTCTCGTTCACTGGGGTAAACTCCAACACATGGCGGCTGAGCTGGGGAGCTATAAGCAAGCCCACACCAGCCCGCCGCCGCTCACCACGGGCGACTCCAGAGAAGTGGAGAGTCCAGCCCCTCTCGAGGAGCTGGGTTCCAGAGCCCAAGCTGTGCGTGGAGGTGAGCCCGACTATCTCTAGCCGGTACCTCTCAACCTCCCGCACAAGCTCAGGCTCTTTCCCCCCCAGCGAAGTGACATTCCATGTCCCAACAGCCAGCCGCTGTGTCCGGGGATCAGGTCGTCGAGGCCCCTGCCTTCGACTGCCACCCAATCCACATTGCACCAGTCCCCTACTGCTACCTCTGTGGGTGGTGAACCCACAGGAGGTCGGGCCCACGTCACCTCTTCGGGCTGAGCCCGGCCGGGCCCCATGGGCAAAGGCCCGGCCACCAAGCGCTCGCATACGAGCCCCAACCCCGGGCCTGGCTCCAGGGTGGGGCCCCGGCTGCGTCATCCCGGGCGACGTCACGGTCCTCGGATTTTTCTCCATAGGGGTTTTGGTGAACTGCTCTTAGTCTGGCCTGTCACCTAGGACCTGTCTGCCTTGGGAAACCCTGACAGGGGCATAATGCCCCCGACAACATAGCTCCTAGGATCATTCAAGCACACAAACCCCTCCACCACAATAAGGTGGCAGTTCAAGGAGGGGCGATTCCTATCCGCTCTTTTCATATGCGACTTCAGTCTGAACCGCCAGGTCGCATTCATCCGACTTACACGTCATCAACAAGCCACAAACGTCACTATTCTGCGCTGAAGTAGGCGGCGGGTCTCTCAAAAAAAATTACAACAACATGGCGCATAATCACAGGCGCAGATAGAGGGTGGGACTCGTCCCACCCAGATTTAAATTCACCTCGTTCGGTCCCCCCCACTTATAGGGAGGAAAAAACGTCTATGCTGTCTTTCTTTGCATAAGGCAAACCTCACGGAAAAATCAAAAGACTAATTACCATTCGGTTTATTGAGGTGCACAGCAGTGTATACATAGTTGCAACAACTCGCATAAAACAAAGACTGATATTCAGTTGGTTGAGCTGCGCAGACTGCACAGGTTGCGAGCTTGAGCTTGGTTGCTATGGTTACTAACAACAAGTTTGACAGGCATATCGGGGTTGGGGTTGGTTTGCTGGCAGCTTTGTCCCCCCCAGTTCAAAAAACGTATCTGCGCCCCTGCGCATGACATCAATGCGAGGGACGCTTCGGGCTGTGAAGGTTCTGAATCTTCTCAATGGAAGGACGCAGAGGTTAGGGAGCTGATTTCCATTTGGGGGGATGCAGCTATTCAAGCTAGATTGGATGGGTCATACCGCAACCGGGCGGTTTTACTTCCGTAAACACTGGCCATGCTCACTGCGTGTGACGTCGTCGTATCCTGCAATGCGCATGCGGAACACTTTTAGGTCGCTTTTCGTTCATACTGAGGATCACATACAAGTCGCATATATTTGTTAATGTGAACGACCTCACAAAAAAATCGGAATTGAGCCTTAAGCCTTGCAGTGTGAACGTAGCGTTAGTAGGTGCCAAAAGACGGGTTCTGAACTTCTCCAGTTTTACTATTGATGTTGATGGTGTGTCTATTAGTCCTTCCCAAGTTATAAAAAACCTTGGAGTTCTCTTTGACTCCACCCTTACGTTTGAACCCCATCTTAAACTAATGACTAAGAATGCTTTCTTTCACCTCCGCAATATTGCACGTCTCCGCCCTGTTCTCTTGGAAACTGATGCCAAAATGGTCAATGCGTTTATTTTTTCTTGTCTTGTTCTCTCTTTTACGGTCTCCCTGCCACATCGCCTGCAGTCCATCCAAAACTCAGCAGCTCAAGTCCTCACACTCCCCAAGCGCACTGCTCGCATCACTCCTGTTTTACAGCAACTGCATTGTTTGCCAGTTATTTTTTGGATCAAATACAAAATCTTGCTTTTAACCTATAAAGCTCTTCATGGTTTCGTCCCTCCCGCTCCCTCAGATCTTCTGTCTGTGGACTTCTGACTGTCCCACGGTTTAAACTGGCATCTATGGGTGGCAGATCTTTCAGTGTTGCTGCTCCTAAACTTTGGAACTCGTTACCACAATCGCTTCGTGACTCTTCCACTCTCTCTTCCTTCAACGCTCACTTGAAAACTTCTCTTTACCTCACACTACTCTTCCTAGTGTGTGTTTTTTTTTTTTTTTTTGGTAACTCCTGTGGAAAGCGTCCTTGGGTTTGTGAAAGGCGCGATATAAATTGAACTTGTTGTTTAGGCTTTTTAACAGCACCATCACCAACACTTCACTTTCTTGGGAGCCATAATTTATGGAATCAAATTTGTGCCAAAATGTTCATACAATACTTTTGAAATATCAAACAAAAACAAGTCAATTTTTTTAGACTGGCAAACAAATTATTCGTGTAATCGTGCAAAATATCAGTCTATTACTCTTCAGAAACCTTTTATTTTTGTTCCGCGTCTTTCTCAGTTTTGTTTGACGTAATTTATTTTGGTTGCGATTCCAGCTTTCTCGTTTGCGCTCCCTGACTTTTTGCTGCAGTTTTGGCACAAACTTCCCGTGTGGGCGGGCTGTCCAGGAATGCATCCCCATTGGCTAACTTGTGTTTGACTGACAGCTCCGCTCAGCCATTCCCTACTCGGATTCTGGCGGACTGTTTGACGAGTGAGCGATCCATTGACGGTAAACAAGGATGGAGTGGACTTCAGTGGCGACTATGATAATGAATTAATTCAACAAAGTGTAAATTCAATATCATAATCGCCACTGAAGTCCACTCGATCCTTGTTTACCGTCAATGGATCGCTCACTCGTCAAACAGTCCGCCAGAATCCGAGTAGGGAATGGCTGAGCGGAGCTGTCAGTCAAACACAAGTTAGCCAATGGGGATGCATTCCTGGACAGCCCGCCCACACGGGAAGTTTGTGCCAAAACTGCAGCAAAAAGTCAGGGAGCGCAAACGAGAAAGCTGGAATCGCAACCAAAATAAATTACGTCAAACAAAACTGAGAAAGATGCGGAACAAAAATAAAAGGTTTCTGAAGAGTAATAGACTGATATTTTGCACGATTACACGAATAATTTGTTTGCCAGTCTAAAAAAATTGACTTTTTTTTGTTTTTTGATTTGTCGTTTTTGTTTGATATTTCAAAAGTATTGTATGAATATTTTGGCACAAAATTGATTCCATAATAATGAGGGTTAATTTAATGCAAAAAGTAAAAAAGAAATCGTATCAACACAACGCAGTGACAGTGTTCACAGCGCGCCACCTTGAGTACAACTGATGGTGCGGAAGCCCGGCCGTTTGACTGTAAATATTTTGTAAAAATGTTGTTCTGTATGAAAAATGTATTGCTTTTAGAAAGTATGTTGCAAGTTAGTCATCAGTTTATACCTGGCACCTTTATTTACAACCCCGATTCCAAAAAAGTTGGGACAAAGTACAAATTGTAAATAAAAACAGAATGCAGTAATTTACAAATCTCAAAAACTGATATTGTATTCACAATAGAACATAGACAACATATCAAATGTCGAAAGTGAGACATTTTGAAATTTCATGACAGCAACACATCTCAAAAAAGTTGGGACAGGGGCAATAAGAGGCTGGAAAAGTTAAAGGTACAAAAAAGGAACAGCTGGAGGACCAAATTGCAACTCATTAGGTCAATTGGCAATAGGTCATTAACATGACTGGGTATAAAAAGAGCATCTTGGAGTGGCAGTGGCTCTCAGAAGTAAAGATGGGAAGAGGATCACCAATCCCCCTAATTCTGCACCGACAAATAGTGGAGCAATATCAGAAAGGAGTTCGACAGTGTAAAATTGCAAAGAGTTTGAACATATCATCATCTACAGTGCATAATATCATCAAAAGATTCAGAGAATCTGGAAGAATCTCTGTGCGTAAGGGTCAAGGCCGGAAAACCATACTGGGTGCCCGTGATCTTCGGGCCCTTAGACGGCACTGCATCACATACAGGCATGCTTCTGTATTGGAAATCACAAAATGGGCTCAGGAATATTTCCAGAGAACATTATCTGTGAACACAATTCACCATGCCATCCGCCGTTGCCAACTAAAACTCTATAGTTCAAAGAAGAAGCCGTATCTAAACATGATCCAGAAGCGCAGACGTCTTCTCTGGGCCAAGGCTCATTTAAAATGGACTGTGGCAAAGTGGAAAACTGTTCTGTGGTCAGACGAATCAAAATTTGAAGTTCTTTATGGAAATCAGGGACGCCGTGTCATTCGGACTAAAGAGGAGAAGGACGACCCGAGTTGTTATCAGCGCTCAGTTCAGAAGCCTGCATCTCTGATGGTATGGGGTCGCATTAGTGCGTGTGGCATGGGCAGCTTACACATCTGGAAAGACACCATCAATGCTGAAAGGTATATCCAGGTTCTAGAGCAACATATGCTCCCATCCAGACGACGTCTCTTTCAGGGAAGACCTTGCATTTTCCAACATGACAATGCCAAACCACATACTGCATCAATTACAGCATCATGGCTGCGTAGAAGAAGGGTCCGGGTACTGAACTGGCCAGCCTGCAGTCCAGATCTTTCACCCATAGAAAACATTTGGCGCATCATAAAACGGAAGATACGACAAAAAAGACCTAAGACAGTTGAGCAACTAGAATCCTACATTAGACAAGAATGGGTTAACATTCCTATCCCTAAACTTGAGCAACTTGTCTCCTCAGTCCCCAGACGTTTACAGACTGTTGTAAAGAGAAAAGGGGATGTCTCACAGTGGGAAACATGGCCTTGTCCCAACTTTTTTGAGATGTGTTGTTGTCATGAAATTTAAAATCACCTAATTTTTCTCTTTAAATGATACATTTTCTCAGTTTAAACATTTGATATGTCATCTATGTTCTATTCTGAATAAAATACGGAATTTTGAAACTTCCACATCATTGCATTCCGTTTTTATTTACAATTTATACTTTGTCCCAACTTTTTTGGAATCGGGGTTTTATTTAACCTTTTTAATATATGTATAAGGGGAAAATGTATACCGAGCGTCTCACTGTACACACAGTTTATCCCGCTTATTACACACTACTTCCGAAAGAAATCAGTAATTTGACACAAAACATTCTGCGAATGACGCGGCCCATAGCAACAGTGTGTTATACAGAAATGAGACCGTAACTGACCAAAGTATTTAAATCTCTGACGCTACAAGGCGTGTGTGTGTGTGGTTACAGAGTGTGTTTGCAGAGGGCGGAGTGTCCTTCCTGTTGGACGAGACGGACACGGTGCTCGCCTACGAGAACAAGGGAAAAACCACGGAGCAGGCGAACGGGGGCGAGGCTCGAGACCCGCTCATGTCTGCACTCAACAACCTGAACCGTGTTCAGCAGCTCGAGATCATTCACGGTACACACACACACACACGCAAATAAAGTCATAGCTAACCTGTAAGTAATGCTGTGCAGTGTTTTCCCCAGAAAAAGATTAAAGCCCTAAATTCTGGCATGATAAAACACAGACAATTGAGCGCCAAAGGCGTGAAGTGAAACTGGGGGGTGCGGGGGCGTGGCTCCCCTGGAAAATTCTTTGAAAATCGATGCTCTCAGGCGCATTTTCAGGGTCTCTGATTTTCAGGGTCTCTGATTTTCAGGGTCTCTGAGAGGTTTTAGATCCATGATGATTATAGGATCGATTTTCCCAGTGTTTCAGTGATTTCTGACCTCAATAGTATTAATGTAAACACATTTGAAATTTCACCTTGAACTTCAACAGCAAGTTAAACTGTTTTGTTATCGATTACTGAGGTCTACGATCGACTGAAAATCTACAGAGATCCCTTAATTATCTCTGATCGAGTCGTGTTGTAACAAAAATGTGCATGAAAATATGACCAGTGGTTTGCTCCGTCTTATGCAACCCAATGAAGAGACTCGATCATCACGACCTCCTGTTGATCACAAAGGGGTCTGAACCGAAGACCTGCCACCTTAAAATAAGTTGCTGTCTTACTATAACTGTAATGGTTTAGAATGTTTCCGATGCAGTTACCGTAATATATGTAGAAGTAAGATGCACTGAAAAGAAAAGTAAGGCAGCTGCATATTATAAAGCTTAAATTTTGGCACTTTATTAAATGGACTAGATTAAGATTAAAACACATTTAAAGGGAAAGAAAATTTAATTTCTACAGTTTAAAGGCGTCGTGCGGTAATTTCAGCAATCAGGCTATATCATATGTCAAAATGTCAGGTTTGGTGGGTTATTCAAGCCCCGCGATCTCAGTGTCACGATGCGCCCGCTGCAAGCATTTAAAGTTGACGCGCACAGCCAAATTTAGGCAGCCAGCCGTTAACTAGGTCAACTTATGTGTGACGTCATACCAGTAACCTCCCTTGGGTGATGCTGGCCTGTCGCCATGTTTTCTCTATAGCGTGCGTTTACATTGCGGATTTATTCAGTTTGTGGATAGTTTTGAACACTCAAAACACTATGAAATGATGTATTAATATTCTGCGATACAAAATGCCTAATCGGTGTATTGTGTTTGGCTGTAACAACACCCCATGTCGCTTTTAATAGGTCTAAGATCATCATGGGAGAGCAAAATAGATCTATAGGATAGAAACCAAAAGGCCAAATTTGGACTTGTGTCCAAATTTTACAGTGATTTATGCCACAGAGCTGCCTTTAACTAATAATTATCACTTATTACTGACGATTGTACGTTTACTAAACAATACAATACAAAGCTCAATACTCCCAGCCGATAACATACTGAATATCAAGTTAAAATCAACCGCAATAAAAGGAAAATGATGAAAACTGGAATATCAAGGGGTCTACTGTATCAGAAGGCCCACTGCATTTCGCGAGATTGCAAGCTGTCAAGTTGCTAGAATTCAATCTTTCTAGCTATACTTTCACCCCCTACAGCTATCAGTATTACACATAATCATAGATTAATCACACAGCATTCTAATTCAAGTGAAAACGGTCTTTAAAAATACACACAAGTAGTGATTTAGTCAGAGAAACCAACCAAAACAAGCCTTCAAGTCGCCGGTCTTCTTCATTCTCGTCGTCAGAACTGTCCTCATTTTCTTCTGAAGATGAGCGCTCGGGTTCAAATCTGTAAGGCTGGATACCACCAGGACATTCAGCTGTCAAAATCTCTACTTGTGGGCCATTTTCTTCTTCTGTATCGGTAAAATCAAAGCTAATTTCCTCAGCATCGCTCCTATTTTCTGGTGTGTCCGCCGTTGCGACTGCACCGAGTGGTTACTGGTATGACGTCACGCAGCTGTTCCATTGACCGAGAGGGGGCGCTGCGAACGCGGGACATTTCAAGTGATGGGCATGACCAAATAAGGACCGATTACAACCACGGGAAGCTTTTGAAAAATCGACGGTCAATTTATTTCGAATCTCGGTGCAGAATAATGCGACTTTTATCACCACTGCGTGACGCCTTTAAGTTTGCAGAAAGATTATGCACTTAACACATTTCATGAAGGGAATTTGTCAAATGCAGCATAATTGTGAATAATAATAATAACGATGAGCGTATTCGGCAGTGTGACGTCACTGTGAGTCTTTAACAAAAGAATAATCCGGAGCCGCCTTCTGTTAAATGGGTCCCAGTGACGTCACACTGCCAAAACTGCTGATGATGATTATTTGAAACGATGCTGTATTTGACACATTTGGACAGCTTCACTTGGTGAGAGTTTATAAGCGCATAATCTTTCTGCAAACCCGAACTAATGGATTCAGTGTTCTGCTCCTGTAAAGCAGATGAATCCTCCTCGGCTTTTGGCCCAGTGTTGGGCAGCGCTCTCACAGTCCGTCTCGCTGCCAGCCATGCTGATGAGGATTCATTTGTCCAGCGAGTCTCCTCGCTTATTAAAATCACTCGGCTTTGTCCGTCTGGTGCGGGACGACATCGGCAGCCAATGAGATCGCTTATAATGAATCGGAAACTTCCGGGATGTCTGACGTTTTCTTTCGATGTTTTTATTGGACGGTTTGAACACGTGATCTTGACGTAGCCAACAGATTACTGTGACAGAATCGACACAAACATCAGTCAGTCTGTAAACGGATGTGTTATCTGCTCTCCTGTGCATCTCGTTACTTGTGGGGAGGAAATTTAACGTATCGGTATAAATCTAAGCGTATCGGGCCCGACACACTAAAACACTTTGGGGAAAACCGTGCTGTGTGTTAAACACAGAGTGACGGGTTGATTTTGTGATCAATTTTATCCAATTATAGTTAGATCTAATGTTCTTGAAACAAGTTCTTAATCACGAGCGCAAAACAGGCAGTGCTGTCCGGGTGGGAGGGGCTTACTCTGACAGGGGAGATGGTGTGTACTAAAGGTGGAACTGGTTGTGTGTGTGTGTGTGTGTGTGTCCCCTGTAGAGTATAACGACATGAAGACGGAGCTGAAGGATTACTTACAGAGATTCGCAGCAGAGGGAAAGGTACGCTCCTTTACTCCTCACTCACACTCTTCCGATGAGGACGGACTTAAAACTGTAAACTCGGACCTCACGCCGCTTCATCTGTTGTCTGTAGCCGACGCAGTGAAAACGGCCACTTTAATTTGCGTAATAGTTACAGTGGTGCTTGAAAGTTTGTGAACCCTTTAGAATTTTCTGCATAAGTATGACAAAAACATCAGATTTTCACACAAGTCCTAAAAGTAGATAAAGAGAACCAGTTCAACAAATGAGACAAAAACATCATACTTGGCAGTGTTCGAAATACCCGTCTGCATTTTGCAGAATGAAAAAATCAGGCTCGGGATTCAATGGTTCTCAATTTAGCAAACTCGCGGCGCTGTAAATAAACTGAAACCTGCACCGCGTGAACCTGACGGCGTTTTCCAGGTCTAAGTTGAGCAATATTTACGTAATACCGCCGACAACCAAATAAGGGCAGTTGCCATTTTCTGATGTAAGATTTCGTCACTTTTAATACCCGCCGGGAGGACCCGACAACTACCTCGGCTGCCAAGAAAACAAGGACGATTTTGTCGTATCTCGGCAAAACCGGCAGCCAGCGTGACTCCAGCAACAACAGCGACAGATCGCGTGTCTGTGAGGGTGATAAAAATGAAGACGGTCGCTGCTATAGTTGGATTGCTGTGGCGGGTACATCACGATCATGGTGACCCAGAAATACCGTAGAGGGAACTTTCCACGAAGATCATGGGCGTGCCGCCGCTGACTCAGAAACAGAGAAAACTTTCAGTGAAGATTGTGACAAGGTAATGTGTTTAATTTAGATTTAGGTTGTAAAGATTCTCAGCTTGTTCTATCCAATTGAGCCAGGAAAGATCATGGCCATGTTAACACGTTTATTTTTAGAGTGAGAGAATAAAGAATTACAGTAATGCTATGAGTTGTAAAGCTAGATATGATGTACAGTGAGAGTAATGCCGCTTTTCCACTACAAACGCGGCTGAGTCGGGCTGAGCCGTGTCGAGCTGAGTGGGGCTGTTGGAGTTGCATTTCGACTACAACCGCGCTGAACCGTGCTGGCTGGAAGTGGGTGGACACATTGGGTGGAGTTAGCGAAAGTGGGTGGACGTCAGGTGATGTCGTTAAGCAGCGCAAACAGTGACATCAGTGAGCTTTTAAGCGGTAGTCTCACGACCCGGAGAGTAAACAATAAACATGGAGGACATGGAGTCGTTAGTGTTGCTGGTCTTGGTGCTGTGGCTTGTTGTCACCAACAACGCGGACAGATACTGGCAAGAGCGTATAGATGAGGCGAGGCGCATAAGGCTTCAGAAATTCTCGTAATTCATAATTATTCTCCTTCCGGGTTTGCGGTGTTTACAGATCCCAGCGTGCTCGCGGGGCGTGTGTGGGCATGTGAGGACACTCCTCCTCACCAATCAGTGCACAGGGGAGTGTCTGCTCATGCCCCCAGCCTCACTCGGCTCGCTTTGGCTCGCTTCAGCCCCACTCCAAAACGGTGCGAGTTTTAGGGGCTAAGCAGGGCTGAAGCGAGCTGAGTCGTGCTGGTTTTTGGTAGTCGAAACGCGAGCCGTGTCGGGCTGAAGCAAGCTGATAAAGGGTAGTGGAAAAGGGCCATAAAAAGTATTTGATCCCTTGCTGATTTTGTTGGTTTGCCCACTAATAAAGTCATGATCATTCTATACTTTTAATGGTAGATGTATTCTAACATGGAGACAAAAAGAAAATCCAGAAAATAACTTTAAAGAATATATATTAATTGATTTGTATTTCATTGAGGGAAATAAGTATTTGATCCCCTAGTATGCATTAGGAGTTCTGGCTTTCACAGACCAGTTAGACACTCCCAATCAACCAGTTACCTGAACTGAAGACACCTGTTCAGACAGATTCCAAACTCTCCAACATGGGTAAGACCAAAGAACTCTCTCAGGACCTCAGAGACAGGATTGTTGACCTGCACAAATCTGGAATGGGCTACAAAAACATTAGCAAGATGCTGGGGATTAAAGTAACAACCGTTGGTGCAATTGTGAGAAAATTTAAGAAGTATAACATGGCCATCAGTAGACCTCGGTCTGGTGCTCCACAGAAGATTTCACCTCGTGGGGTGGCAGTGATCATGAGAACTGTGAGAAATCGGCCTGCAACCACACAGCGGGAGTTAGTGAATGACCTCAAGGCAGCTGGGACCACAGTCACCAGGAAAACAACTGGCAACACTTTGCGCCGCAATGGATTAAAATCCTGCAGTGCCCGAAAGGTACCCCTGCTTAAGAAGGCACATGTGGAGGCCCGCCTAAAGCAGAGATGCCTACTAGTACGGATTGGCCGTATTTTGTACGGAAAAGTTACATAAATACGATGTTACGGCAAACAGTGTTATTCTGTACGGAATTATTATAAAGTCTTAAATTCCAGTGAGTTGTTTTTAAATGTCCAAGCGACTTTTTCAATCCATGCGCGATTCACGGCTATTTATTTTTACGACAACCGCACATGCTGTGTGAGACATGGGCAGATTCCGCACATTTGTTCGCGCTGTTTTCAATACGTGCACTGCAAACTGTGTAGAACTGACATTAACATCACTCATGGTGGTCGCGATGACTGCAGGCGGCATGTCAACTACAAAAAAAACATATGGAGTATGCTGAAACGGCGAGTCAGGCGGAAAGTAAATCTGGGGGTATCCAGCAGTTTTTTACGAAATCTGTGGATGAAAAGACACGGAACGTGACACGTGCTGAAGCGGTGATGGTTGACTTGTGCTTGGAGTTGAACTTGCCAATTAGTGCCATGAAATGTGAGTTAAACTTATTCAGTTTCTTTTTACATGTCTGATTTTTATTCACTGAAATATCAAACACTGGCTGGACTTCTTTAATTCAAAGTCTTTTCAGTGTTGCAAGTACAAATGTACATGTAGTATGATCAAAAACAGAATTTTATGATTAGTGCTGTTGGGATTGTGGCAAAAAATTGATCATTCCACTGTTTTAAATACAATTATAAATGCCATTTTATTCAATGTCTCTTCTGAAGCATTTATATATTGGGACATTAAGATAACAATGTCGGACTCTCTTTGGCATGAAATAAGAAATTTTTTAAAATTTTATTAGAATCTGTAAACAGGTAGAACATTTTGCCAGGCAATATAATATAATACTTTTGAGGAGTTACATTCAATACCAATGACTGGTCGTCAACCGTAATGTCTGCAAACAGGGAACACTATTGTATTTATAAAAATGTGATATATTGTATGTTCTGGAAATTTGTTGAGTGGAAATTCAGTTGAGATGGCTGCTCGCGTTTTGTTTATTCAATTCACACAAAACAGTTCTTTTTAATAATTTAAATGTTAAACATATTGGTATATACACCTCTTTATAATGGAAATGCACATAATGTTACTGAAAGTCATTCCAAAATACTGAAAAATGTTTTCAAGAATACTGAAATTCAAAATTTGGGGTAGGCATCTCTGCTAAAGTATGCCAATGATCACCTCAAAGATGTACAAAGTGATTGGGAGAAGGTTCTGTGGACAGACGAGACCAAAATTGAACTATTTGGCCTAAACTCTACTCGTCATGTGTGGAGGAAGAAAAATGCTGCCTATGACCCCAGGAACACTGTGCCCACCGTCAAGCATGGAGGTGGAAGCATTATGTTTTGGGGGTGTTTCTCTGCCAAGGGCACAGGGCTACTTCACCGCATCAGTGGGAAGATGGATGGAGCCATGTACCGGGCAGTCCTGAGGGACAACCTCCTCCCCTCCGCCAGGAAGTTGAAAATGGGCCGTGGTCGGGTCTTCCAACATGACAACGACCCGAAGCATGCAGCAAAGGCGTGGCTCAAGAAGAACCACATTAAGGTCATGGAGTGGCCCAGCCAGTCTCCGGACCTCAATCCAATCGAAAATCTATGGAGGGAGCTGAAGGTCTGAGTTGCCAAGCAACAGCCCACCAACCTTAATGATTTAGAGAGGATCTGCAAAGAAGAGTGGGCCAAAATTCCCCCTGATGTGTGCGCTAACCTTGTGGTTAACTACAACAAATGTCTGTCCGCTGTGCTTGCAAACAAAGGCTTTGCCACCAAGTATTAAGTGCTTTTGGCTAGAGGGATCAAATACTTATTTCCCTCAGTGAAATACAAATCAATTAAAATATATTCTTTAAAGTTATTTTCTGGATTTTCTTTTTGATATTTTCTCTCCATGTTAGAATACATCTACCATTAAAAGTATAGAATGACCATGTCTTTATTAGTGGGCAAACCAACAAAATCAGCAAGGGATCAAATACTTTTTACTCTCACTGTAAATATAGGTATTATTAGGTTGAGAAGGGTGTAGTATGGAGGCTTGTGTATTTGCAGAAAATATTTCCAAATTGCAGAACACTGGAAAAAAGTATTTCGACCACTGCTTGGTCATTTATTTATTGAGGAAAATGATCCAATATTACATATCTGTGAGTGGCAAAAGTATGTGAACCTGTAGGATTAGCAGTTAATTTGAAGGTGAAATTAGAGTCAGGTGTTTTCAATCAGGTGTGAGTGGGCACCCTGTTTTATTTAAAGAACAGGGATCTATCAAAGTCTGATCTTCACAACACATGTTTGTGGAAGTGTATCATGGCACAAACAAAGGAGATTTCTGAGGACCTCAGAAAAAGCGTTGTTGATGCTCATCAGGCTGGAAAAGGTTACAAAACCATCTCTAAAGAGTTTGGACTCCACCAATCCACAGTCAGACAGATTGTGTACAAATGGAGGAAATTCAAGACCATTGTTACCCTCCCCAGGAGTGGTCGACCAACAAAGATCACTCCAAGAGCAAGGCGTGTAATAGTTGGCGAGGTCACAAAGGACCCCAGGGTAACTTCTAAGCAACTGAAGGCATCTCTCACATTGGCTAATGTTCATGAGTCCACCATGAGGAGAACACTGAACAACAATGGTGTGCATGGCAGGGTTGCAAGGAGAAAGCCACTGCTCTCCAAAAAGAACATTGCTGCTCATCTGCAGTTTGCTAAAGATCACGTGGACAAGCCAGAAGGCTATTGGAAAAATGTTTTGTGGACGGATGAGACCAAAATAGAACTTTTTGGTTTAAATGAGGAGTGTTATGTTTGGAGAAAGGAAAACACTGCATTCCAGCATAAGAACCTTATCCCATCTGTGAAACATGGTGGTGGTAGTATCATGGTTTGGGCCTGTTTTGCTGCATCTGGGCCAGGACGGCTTGCCATCATTGATGGAACAATGAATTCTGAATTATACCAGCGAATTCTAAAGGAAAATGTCAGGACATCTGTCCATGAACTGAATCTCAAGAGAAGGTGGGTCATGCAGCAAGACAACGACCCTAAGCACACAAGTCGTTCTACCAAAGAATGGTTAAAGAAGAATAAAGTGAATGTTTTGGAATGGCCAAGTCAAAGTCCTGACCTTAATCCAATGGAAATGTTGTGGAGGACCTGAAGTGAGCAGTTCATGTGAGGAAACCCACCAACATCCCAGAGTTGAAGCTGTTCTGTACGGAGGAACGGGCTAAAATTCCTCCAAGCCGGTGTGCAGGACTGATCAGCAGTTACCGCAAACGTCTAGTTGCAGTTATTGCTGCACAAGGGGGTCACACCAGATACTGAAAGCAAAGGTTCACATACTTTTGCCACTCACAGATATGTAATATTGCGTCATTTTCCTCAATAAATAAATGACCAAGTATAATATTTTTTGTCTCATTTGTTTAACTGGGTTCTCTTTATCTACTTTCAGGACTTGTGCGAAAATCTGATGATTTAAGTCATATTTATGCAGAAAATTCTAAAGGGTTCACAAACTTTCAAGCACCACTGTACATATTCATAGGCATGCAATTTATAATCAAATGTTTAGTTGCCTAAACCTCACTCTAATCATTTTCCTGTAACACCACAATTAAATTTTTTCAGAAAGCGTCCCTGTAAATGAGCTGTTGCTATAGAGACAATAATGTATGAGGTAATTAGAGCGAGTGTGCTAATAATATACACTATAAACCTGCACTGCTGTTGTCGAAAACTCATCAGCACCACAAGTTTGAGCGTCCTCGGTCAGATCACTTCGAAAGTTTTCCTTCGCTGTGATGGTTGGGATTTAAAACAACCAATCAGCAGAGACATCTTGGGTTCTCCCAGTTGCTGCGTTTTTGAGAAACTTAACTAGTCTTTTCCACCAGGTGGTGACCCCAGAAGACATCCGTCACTTCTTCGAACAGCAGCAGAGCCGTAAGAGACGGAGAGCCGACGCCGGTCAGTACTACTGCAGCTGAGTCCTCATTCAACTCCAGCCCTTGCCCTCCACCACAGTCATGCTCCTTTTGTAATAAATAAATATGCAGCCATGAATCGAGAAGCCATGGAGTTGGTTTTGAGATCAGCAGTCTGGTGAGGTTCTTCCCAAAGATTCATTAATAAATGACGTGGACGTACTACAGGACCGAAACCACGCTAATCTCCTGGGCTAACCTCTGTTCACACCTTTTTAGATTTTTTTTTTTGTTTCCTGCTTCATGATTGATTAATTAGAATCATGTCCCGAATGGCCGCTCCTGTTTGTTTTTTGCCAGTTCATATAACCGTCTTGCTTTTATTAATCACTGTTTTATCTGTACTTTAGACCTTGTGTTACTTTGTAAATGTATCTTTGAGAAATTAAACGTATTAATACTTTGAATTTGAGAGTCGCTGCTTCCCTCTGAGATCAGAACCACATTTATATCCAAACCTGTTACCATAGCAACCAGGGTTCCCAGTCGTCATCATCCTTCATCTTGGAAGTGATTGGTCCAGAGCTGTGGAGTTTTACTTGATTTAGTGACATCACAAACTGAGCTTGGGTATAGCCCTGCCTCCTTCCTCAATAATTTATTTACAAAAAAGTGAAGTATGTACAACAGAAGAGAGAGACGCGTTTGTGTCAAAGCCGTTTATTTCCGTCTAACTGCAGATAGATCTCCGTTACACCCCGGCGCAGAGAAGAGTAGAAAAATAGACACTTCTCACATGAAGTCCGTACAAGAATGTAAAAGAAAAAGCTTTGCTCCTGGTATGTATATATATATATATATATATACACACCCAATCATATCATCTATAGATAGATATTTATTTATAAATCTTTACACACGTCAGAACGGCAAGGCTTCTCTTCAAAGGTACCAAAAATCTTGAAAAATATTCTTTGAATAAACAAAAAGAGGAAACCCAAACAAAATGAGTGTCTTTGTAGCCAAGAGCCTGGGCTCCAGTCGTACAGGGACACAGGCTTGTAGAAATGGCTTGCATAAGACAGAGAAGGGGGAGGGGAGGAGGAAGAGGACACGCCCGGCCTCGGGCATGAAGGCACTCGGATATCATCTCTGACAAAGCTGACGCAGGACACGCGGGGATCAGAGTTTACACCAGAATGTGTGTGTTCCCGTCCCTCTCGCTGACCTTCATTTAGCCCAGCTGTGCAGAGACATGGGCGGAGTTAAATCTGAAATGTAGCACAGAATTCTTTTCATTTAACCGCTAATAACGAGCCAACTTCAGGTCTAACACACACATCAGCTGGGAGACAATGGATGGGGCATGAAAGAAATAAGGCGTGTAATTAAAGAGAAGCTGCTGATTGGCCAACATCAGGACGACAATGAGACTTGGGTTCCTTTGCTTCAGTGAGCACTGGAACTCATCACTGCCCCCTAAAGGCATTCACACTGACTGCTCTTCTCTCTCTCACACATGATTTCTATCCTTGTTTTTGCTAAGACAAGCCCTTAAGAGTTCATAGCAGCATGTGAGTAAAGCGACAGCTCTGTAAGGTCACACACACACAGAGGACATTATGCGGGTTCTAGACACGCTGTAAAGAAAGCGAGCTGCACAACGAGTTTAGTATTCAGTCTGAAATGCGGACGGTCGATAAACCAAGCGGTTTTGGGTGAGATGTTAAACTGAGACAGAGCTGTAGCACTACAGGAATGGGTTTGTTCTGTGTTTCTCTTTTGGAGGACGTTCTCCGCTCTACACACAGTACAGATAAGCTTTTAGGTTTGGATCCGATACCCAGGGTTTAGAAATGATTGTGACGTATTACATACAAGTCGTTTTTAAAGCTTGTTTGTATTTAAACGTGCATGAGGTAAGAGTCATCCCCCCCCCAATTAGGTCTCTAACAGTCAGGTGGGTTTGACATTTGAATGATTCCTGACTGACAGGAAGTGTGACTTCATACACTTTTGCTAAAACCATGCCTTAATCCACTGTTCAACAAATCCTCCACGTTATTTGTAGACGTAAGGAAAAAAAATCACATATTGCACCTTTAAAGAAAACGTCTAGTAAATACCCAAACAAGGATTTTGCCCTAATCTCGACTGAACAGAGTAACAGGTGGAAGGAAAAGCTGATCAGAGCTCTGTTTATTTACGAAATGGATTATAGCGATTAAAACTATAAGTGTACTCGTAATTAGTGATCTCAAAGCAAACAGAACCGGCTTCAAATGGGCCTCCACGTCGGAGCAGACTTAATTACGAGTAGGAATTATGAGTTTTTCCGATTGGACGTTTTCGAGAACGCAGCATTCGATTTACGATCAAATCGTGTGTGAATCTGTTCACAGTTCAGTTTGTAGTCTCTTGTGGGTGTGGCCTGTTCGACTGATTTACGCTACGTCATTCTCAGATTAGCTCGCTGCTAACACGATCTCCGCTTCCTTTCCTCCAAACGTTTTTCCTACAGGTTTTGCAGAACTAACGAAGTTATGAGGAACGTCCGGTCTGAGGAATCATTCGGATTCGTCACTTCTTTACAGCGTTGCAGCTAGTTTGCATAGAAATGAGAAAACTTCATTCAAATGAAAATGAAGCGGCGGCTCCGTGTCACTCGGTTAGATGGAAATGTACGTGTGGGTGTTTTGAAATTGCTGAACTTTCGTTTCTCACCTGATGCAGGTGTTTTAAAGAAAAAACGAATAAATTCTGAAAACCTGAAACGATCAAGTTCGACAACACAGAAATGAGGACAGAGATGAAACAGAGGTAGAGGTGTAGCGTCTGATCATCGAGGCGTCGCAGCTTTACCAAAAAAATAAGCGGGTTATAATAAAAACACTGATTTAAACGTACAGGCAGAAAATACTGCATTCAGCACTGGACTGGGCTAAACGAGAGGAGATGAGACAGATCCCTGATTCCAGCTTGCACAGGTGAGCGTCGTCGAAGACTGTAACGTTACAGTACCATGAAACATGGCATAAACAGTATAAAGCTGCATATATCACGCATCAGCGACTGCATCACGGAGATTATCCTTTTTGCTCACAAAGGATAGGAAAAGAGGAATCTGAGGCGGTGGTCAGGCTGCTAGCGATGGCGATGCGAGATCTCGCGTTAATGCAGGATGTTCGAGTGCGAGGTAAAACGCTGCGGTACTCAAACAGCAATAATAAGGATAATAAAATGCCAACGCGGAGACAGATACGAGTTCACGTCCAGGGATGGTGATGAGAGGATAAGAGTGTAACGATAGAGATGTACACAGAGACCGAAAGGCAGACGACGAAAGAATGAACTGCTGTTAATAAAGAAAGCAGGCAGCTTTGTTACAGCCATAAACCTGAAGAACGACAGAAGAGGAACACGCCGAGGTGTGAGCAGCTTTAAAACTGTATCTGCTGCGTTCATGACAACTGGGATTATAGTTTCTAATCTCAACACATCCTCGACTGGTCCAAAAAAAAAAAAAAAAAAAAAAGCGCCTGGGCTTTGTGTTTAGTGCTTTATTTATTTATAACAAAAGCTTTATTCAGTGATCCTTGAGCAGCGATTCTCCAACTGAGAGGGATCACCGAAACTCGTATTCCTACCTCGTAATTTCAAATGACTTAAATCTGTTTCAGAGCTGGGCGATATAACCGTTATCGTGACATTACATGACGATAAATTGTTTGATATAATTTTTTTTTTTTTAAATAAATTACAAAAGCAGATTTCTTTAAAAAAAAAGGCTAAATTTTTTATAAATTTCGTATGTAAAGTATTTTTGTACATGCTATTTAAATACACGTAACGTCAAACTCATTTCTACAGGTGTATTCATTACCTTTAAACGCGGTTTGTTCGGAAGCCTGAATATCGTGTCTTAAAGCATCGTGATATATTTCTTACTTTGCGCACCAAAAAAAAAAAAAGACAACCCCTAAGACGTAAAATGAAATGTGTGCCACAGATTTTATTTGACGTTAATGAAAAAATCGCATCTTTCAAACCGAGGTGTGGGCGGAGCTTCCAGAGAGCATTGGGTGCGGTCAGTCATTCGATTCACGTGGAGTCTTTTTGCATATTTTTGAGCGGTAAAATCATCATCGCAGTGATGTTAAAACGTAAAGAATACGAGAAGGCTAGCAGGTCTGTCCAAGTGGATTTAAAAAAAAAAAATCTTCAGCGACGGAGTTCTGCTTCCTAGCTCCCACTTGGTCATGAACGCAGCGCTGGTGTTTAAACGTGTCACATCATTAATGTTTGATGTTTGGATGAGGTGACTTATTGCCTGGACGTTTTTATTTATAAGCAAAGATAAATGCATAATACATCTGTATAAATATATATTTCTCTCTGTCTCTCTGCTAGTGTGTTAACTCGAAGTTAGAGATAAACGAATGTATTGGGAGCGCACAGTGATGATTCTGCATCATGACGCAGTTTGGTGGGAACTCGGTGAAATTTCATTTCTACGCTGATTGTCAGTAACCCGAGTGAGTTTTAGCTTCAGTGCCCTTAATGAGGGCGTTTAAATATTCAAAATAAAAATGTGGACAAGATCAAACCCGAGGCTTTAAATCTGTGACTTTGTGCCTTAAAGCCTTCTTCAGTCTCTCCAGGGTCATAGTGCGGACTTCCTGTACAGGTATTCGTGTTTGTTAGGTGACCTGCGCTCTCGCCCTCCTCCTCCGTCTTCCGCTGCAGCGGCGCCGGTGACCCTTCGGCTGAGGTTCCACTCGTCGTAGGGTTCTGTGTCGGGACTCAGGCCGCACGTCAGGTCCGTCTCTCCTTTAGGCGGCGCTCTCTGGTTGGCCTGAGCCCCCAGGGCGAGGTGGAGCCTGTGCGCGGCGTCGGCGCGGCCGTGCGTGTATAGCTCGTACAGGTCGGGGAAGTGCGTGTGCTGCGGCGCGTCCGGTTTGGGCTCGGCCGCGTGTCTCTTGCGTGACGAAGAGGAGTGCGGGTGGCGGCCGGAGAAACACTGAGAGATCGGCGGGACCGTGGAGACCAAAGGACGAGGGTCGTGACCTTCTACCTCCATGGTGACCTCAGGAAGGCGGCGATCCTTCAGACTCATGGCAGATACGCCCATGGCGATGTCCGGCATGAACTCGTTGATGACCGGCTCCATATTCTGAGAGAGAGAACAGTTACAGGAAACTCGCTCTTTAGTTCATTGAGGTGTGTGATGAACACTAATGCTTAAATATCTGCATAACACAGTATAAAGGGGGAGGGAGTTGTCAGACTGGCTACCATGGCAACAAGCTCCGGAACAATCTACCATCTTTACGCCCATAAACTGCCTCCTTGTACTCACCCCTTTCTTGTTTGGGTTTAGGCTCCTCCCCTGGGGGTTGGTACAGTCCGGAGGCACGGCCTTGACCCCCGTGGCTGGGTAAATGGGACTGCCCATTTTGGAGGAGGTCTGTGTGTGGAGCAGTGAGTGATTACAGGGGTAGGAGAAGGAGCGCGAGGGCTGATGGGTGGGCACGCGGGGCCTCCAGCCGTTCCGGATCTGCTGCGTGGTGGGCGGGTGGTACGGCGGCGGCGGAGGAGGCAGGGGCGGATGGAGGCCCATCACGGCCTGCAGGTCTGTGAACATGCTCTCTGCAGCCGGAGTGCTGTTAACCCGACAGCGAGCGGACGGACGCAGGGCCAGCACCGGGCTCTCGTCTCCGAAACGCTCGTCAGGGAAGAACTTGTGCGGGTTCTGAGAGAGAAAACGCACAACAAACGGGGTGACGCATTAAAGGTTCTGTCCACTAGGGAGCAGGATTTTGAGTGTCGCACTGTGTGACAGGTCTGAGGTGTGGTACCTGAAGCAGTTCTGCAGCTCCATCAGGTAAACCGAACTCCCGGAGGACTCGGATCTGGAGCTCGTAACTGACCGTCGCTCCTTCGCCACAGTTCAGGGCGTACGCGCGCTGGACCTGCTCCGTGTGCCGCAGCTCATGCAGCCGCCGAATCATCTCTTTCACCACCGCCAGCCTGGGAACTAACGCACACACAGGTTTGAATCAATCAGCACACAAACCCCGATACTGCATTTATAATCATTTTATGAAATATATCTGTGTGGAAATAAAACTCCAACAGTGACAATAACCTCCTCCAGGGTGAAGGTCCTACAATCCACCAGATCAAGGAAGACGACGACTTCAAGAGCAGAAATATAGAGACCGTACTACAAGATGTAAACCACTCATCAGCATCCCGGAAGAATTATTACGCACTTATTAACGGAGTTAGTCTGGGCGAGACAGGAAAACATTTGGCTCGAAGTCATGCTGAAATATTTTCCCGTCTAAATCAGTCAATAAGCATTTTATCACATGACCTTTTTTGACTTCAGGACTCCTCTAGACTTTTTACAAGTCTTCGTCTTTCAGGGTGTTTATCTTACCGTTGTCAAGATAGTGTTGAATACTTTGCAAAAAGGAAGACAAAGTGTCAGGCTCGTAGTCAATTTCCTTTTTTCTTCGCTTGTGTGTAGAAACACCATAGCAAGCTGCCGAGCTCCTTCGAAGGGACGACTGTTATAAAAGTCTCTTTCCTCCTTAACTTCAGCAGGAGGAAATCTTTTTAAAATGTTCATGTCGTACTTTTTTTTTTTTTTTTACGGTGTTTTCTTCTTCTTGTCCTTGTATAAACAAAATTTGGAGCAAAACGAAAACAGCGGAAGCGAGGGAAACGGGTCCGGTGCCGCATATGGTTTTTTCCGGACCGGATTCAATAATCCGTATCTGCCCAGTCACATGGCTTTATTAAGAACATGCGCACGCAGGTCCGTACGGGTCATATGATAATGAGCGTTGTTTATTTTAACGCTACCTGTTCCAGTACTTCTGCTCGCTCCAAAAGGTGCCAAGTTCTAAACTGTAACCCGTCTCGATGTAAACATCAGGAAATGAAAGCTGACAATAAGCTGATCTACTGTCTCATTCATCTTTTGATCTCAAACCCAAATGTCTTCAGTCTAGAGTGAAAAATAAAATAAAACAGAGGACCGTGTGTACAGCTGGGGTGCTGCATAGGACTTTAAATCAAATTAAATTGAAATCGCATTAATAAAATAGAATTAAGAACACTACAAGAGACAGGAGTGAGTGATATATTTTTTTTATGCCTGTCAGCACCTGAGGCTAAATCATAGCAAGAACATTTCTAAAAAAGGTATCATAGTTACTTTATAAATAAATAATGAAAACAAATAAGTTTACATAATTAATTAATAACTACATGAGCTGCTTTAAAAACGCACGTGACAAATTCTAACACTGTCCGTCGTGGCACCTTCTTAAACACGTTATCCAAAACGTTCCCTTGTGGTGTTTAGACCACGACAGCAGAGTAAAACGTGCCTGGCTGTCAACCAGGTCTTATAAAAATGGCATGATGATGGTTCTTCACCCGTTATTCAATAATAAAAACCATGAGTGCGCCTCGAATGCCCAATCCGACGCCTGCTACACGCCACTTGATCCCGTCTGGTTTGCCTTTTTGATGGCAGGGTTGATTTCGTACAGTTTGTTTTCACTAAAAGAGACAGGACAGAACAGACAGCTGGATGGAGTGAGACCTCAGGAAAACCACAAATGCCTATTTTTTAAAAATCTATTAAAAACTCTATTCCAGGGAATGACTTTATAAAATAAAATACAGTGTTCCGACCCCGAAGCTCTGCTGAACCTCGTGAGAAGTGAGAACTCTGTGAGGTCAGTTTGGTGATGAATTTACCACCCACGATCACGACCGAGCTCACCAAGGAACCCGGGCTGTTCTTCCTCCCACATACCCACCCACAGCACTGCTACCAAACACACACACACGACTGTGTGGGAACAAAACACTCACACCAAAAATTCCCCATCTGGAACAATATCAAAAACAAATACACAAGGAAATCCTCCCCATCTTCAGTAGCTTTTAATAATAATAATAATACCACATTAGGGCAGCTAAAGATCTTGGGAAATGTCTATTTTTACATTTATTTACTTAACGGCAATAAAAATATTTAAATTTGAACAAATAATATAAAAATAATAATGAAGCGTTAAAAAAAGGATGCCAGGGTATGTCTCATCTCATCTCATTATCTGTAGCCGCTTTATCCTGTTCTACAGGGTCGCGGGCGAGCTGGAGCCTATCCCAGCTGACTACGGGTGAAAGGCGGGGTACACCCTGGACAAGTCGCCAGGTCATCACAGGGCTGACACATAGACACAGACAACCATTCACACTCACATTCACACCTACGCTCAATTTAGAGTCACCAGTTAACCTAACCTGCATGTCTTTGGACTGTGGGGGAAACCGGAGCACCCGGAGGAAACCCACGCGGACACGGGGAGAACATGCAAACTCCGCACAGAAAGGCCCTCGCCGGCCACGGGGCTCGAACCCGGACCTTCTTGCTGTGAGGCCACAGCGCTAACCACTACACCACCGTGCCACCCCCAGGGTGTATGAATATGCATAAATATGCAAATCTAGAAACGCCCCATGTCTTATGATTTTAATACTGCTAACATTAACTGGATTACTAAGGGGCTCAGTTTGGGGGGGGGGGGGGGGGGGGGGGGGGGGTAACAGGACAGAAAAAAGAGAGAGAGAGACAGACAGGTGTAATGGGACAGAAAGAGAGAGAGAGTGTACACATAATTGGACAAAGAAAGAGAGAGAAAGAGTGTACATAACGGGACAAAGAGAGAGAAACAGACAGACGGAGGTGTAATGGGACAGAAAAAGAAAGAGGGAGTGTGTGTGTACATAATTGGACAAAGAAAGAGAGACAGACAGACAGGTGTAATGGGACAGAAAAAGAAAGTGTGTGTGTGTACATAATTGGACAAAGAGAGAGAGAGAGAGAGAGAGACAGACAGAGGTGTAATGGGACAGAGAGAGAGAAAGTGAATAGGTAATCTGACTATTGGAAAGTAATGAAGAAATGAAAGAAAAACATGATATTTTTGAAGGCTTTGTACTCTTTGTACATCTGATTCTGGATTGGTCCAAATGGAAAATGGCACATGTGAGCTCCACCCACCTGGTATCTCATTGGCCACCACTGAGGGCGGGGCCGTTTGGCTGCCAGCCATTTGCTGGTGGTTGATCATGTGACAGCACTGGGGTACGGCATTATTGACCATGTAAAGAGTGTCGGGAACGTTGGACATGCGCACCATGCGCAGCCTCACGAGGTCCGTCTGCTCCACCATCATCTCATCCAGGACGGCCTAACACACACACACACACGGTTTTAATTACAAGACCATGTATGTGAGACTCCTCTCTCTCTTAGATGTGTTGTGTGTACCTTGGCCTCGTCCACGTATGGAGTGAAGAGGCGAGGGCGTACGTAGATGCCGGCGCTCTTCTGCCTCAGCCAGGCGTTGGCTTTTCCTCCCTCCACCATGGGGATCATGTCTGACGGAGGTGTGCTGATCAGACCTCGCTTCAGCTATCAAGAACACACACACACACACACACATATATATATATACATGGAAAGGTTCACACACGCGTCTGATGATTGATCACGCCTGCTGCGCACCCGTCACACCGTCCCACTCACCGTGTCGGAGAGAACCTCACTGTTGGTGGGCAGAATGTGTTCAGTTCGCACACAAGGCAGCAGAGGGGACAGGATCTCCTTCAGCTCCTCTACATCCAGATCCCGCCTCTTCACTCCACGCTTATTCACACTGTGGGCCGTGCCGCTCAGCAGGTTGGGCTCTGCAGCACACACACACACACGGAGATGAGAATGTATGGTTGAGCGAAAGCATTCCTTCAGCGTTCATCAGTGCTTTCTTACCAACACGTCATTTTATTCAGGTCTTATTAATCTGAGAAGAGAATAAAACGACGCTGGTGAGGGAACGACTGTTTACAGCTGCTATAACACAAGTGACAACAGGAACTAACTTGTTACACACCACCATGGATTATTATTGTATATCTGTGTGTTAGTCCTTAGTTAACTGTGCAGCACGTTTAACAAAGCAGCTTTACAGAAATCCAGATGTAGATTTATACCCAGAGCTCTAATGAAAGATCCAGAGGGGACACGGGGAAATGATTCAAAACGGAAGCCGTGCTCTTCTGGGTGGAACACAGAACTCATTATAGTGTGTCATTAGAGTGTGTTAGATCACAGTGTGTGTGTGTGTTCCAGTCACCTCGATCGGCCATCCTCCTGATGAGCTGGTGTTCTCCCCATTTCACCACGTACTTCAGGACGTCCTGCTCACTGGCCTGTAGGAGGCAGACACACACACACACATCTTTATTTTTAAATTCAGAAGGAACTCGACTCGAGCAGTGAGGTGCAGCTCGAGTTGGTGAAGAACGCCTATAAAACCTCCTACACACTATCAAAGAAGACAAGGTGTGCACTGCCATTGCAGCTACAGATCTGGCACAACATCCAGTCAGATTTACACTTTTCTGCTGGAGCGTACGAAAGAAACACAACACGCACACGAGTAGTAGTATTAATAGTAAAAATAATAATAATAATAATAAAGATGCTCCTGTGTGTGTCACACTGATGATGATGTCACAGCAGTTTCATGCAAAGTCGCTATGACGACCAGCTGTCGTGGAAAAGGAACTGCTGGTACCAAAAGAATATCGATCGGCACCCTGCAGTGGAAAAGGCCATAACCAACGTTAACTACACACGCATCGAATGAGAGTGAAGCTGAACACCATCTGATAGATTTTATGTTCAGCTCGAGATGAGGGATTACTAGGGGGCGGGGCTTCCATTAGCAGTGTGTCCATCACAAAGCGCATCAGTTTCAGATTCACACGTCGACTGGACTCTGACCCACAGCTGTCAGAGGAAGGTCAAGGTCAAAGCAGCACCAGAGTCTGGAGTCTCCTGCGCTGAATCACACTCTCAAATCGATTTCAGAATAAAAACAGGAGCCGCCAGAGAATTAAGGACACACACCCCAAACACACACACCCCGAATAATGCCGGCGTATTATAAAATTCAATTTAGCAAGCGAGAAAAATCGATACTGGTGCTTTAGCTGGGAGAAGGAGAGAGAGGAGAGGAGAGGAGGGAAAGAGGAGGGGGGAGAGAGAAGAATACAGAGAGGTTGCAGAGATTCTGCTGAGACAAAACTACATGAACTCTTTATAATCGCATGTAAAAAAACACAAGTTGTGAATGTGAATTTAAAGGTCCCATGGCATGAAATTTTCACTTTCTGAGGTTTTTTAACATTAAAATGAGTTCCTCTGACCTTCTTAAGTCACCCCAGTGCAGGGGTGGGCAAACTTTTTGGCTCAGGGGCCACATTGACTTTTGAAATTTGTCAGGCGGGCCGGGCCAACACCAAATTCATACATATCGAACATAAACCGGAAAAGCTTTAGTGTTATTGTAAGGCCTTCACTGACAGAGACCCAAATGCAGATCAGATTGACATTTATTTTAGTTCTCAGTCAACAAAGGCAGAGCAGAAAAATGCTTGCAGTTCAATAGATTGGCACTGGATCCATCCAGAAAAGTAATACACACGTGACAGTAAGAAAAGTAGCACACTTAATTCTTAAATTACATCTTTGAGCTGCCAGGATGAGTAGGATGCCAGTGTATTTGTATATTTGTATCATTTTATACATACAACTAAATTGCATATCATTAAATTGAACTAAATTACGTATCAGTACATATCATTTTTGTACATTTCACTGAACTCGTAGATTTACACCTGAGTGTTTTTTTTTTTTTAACCATCCACTTCCAGCCTGCCAGTCCAACCAACCACCATTAGTAGGAGAGGCACCACACCATTCCAAAATGTTTGCAGTTCAACAGTTTGGGCACCACACCATGCCAACATGTTTGCAGTTCAGTGGTTTGGCACTGGATCCATCCAGCCCACAAAATCAAACAAAACAGCTCAAGAAAGCAAAAAACTCCAAACTGGTTTTCAGGTTCAAAGTCACTCACTGAAATATTTCCAGTCCTCAAAAAATCAAAACACAGGTTCCAAACAGGTTTTCATATTCCAAAAGGCCACTCATAGATCAGAATAACCTCCACAGGCAAAAGTCCAGGAACAGATACAAGCAGAAGCAAGGTCAGCTGCTCATAATACACCTATAACAGCAGACAGGGACATAAATGAGTTAATACTCACATTCACTCAGCAACCGCTGAGCTGTATTCGTCCGTGCTTGCGCTGACTGGTTGTTAGCATAATTAGCATACTTGGAGGAAAAGTGCCATTTGATGTTATATTCCTTTAAAACTGCAACGGTTTCTTTGCAAATAAGGCATACAGCCTTTGATTGGACTTCAGCAAAAAAATATTTACCATATTTTTCGGACTATAAGTTGCACTTTTTTTCATGGTTCGGCTGGCCATGCGACTTATACTCCGGTGTGACGTATACATTTTTTTTTTTTTTTTCACCGCGGAATAACTGGAGCTGATGCTGAGTCTGACGACAGCCACGCAGAAGAAGAGGAAACGGCGCTTCATCTGCCGCTGGAGGCAGAGTTGTTCAGAAGCGACACCGAGGATGAGGAATTCAATGGATTTGCTGATTTGGAGTGAAATCATCAGCTTGATAAACTTGATTGACCTGTGTTTTATTATTAATGATAGGCCTATAGTTATTTAAATAGTTATGTAGTGATTTTAGGCAGTGCTTAATTTGTGAAGTGGGAGGTCCCAGAACGTAGGAGGTGGGTGGGTCCGGCGACTCAAAAAAAAAAAAAAGGCGGGGGATGGTTTACTATAACTTTACGCACATGCGCTTATTGTGTGTGTAAAATAATAATAATAATAATAATATCAGACATTATGATCTTAGAAAACGCTTTAGTGACAAACAGTTACAGACAGTAATATGTCGTGATATTATATTATAAAATATTAATTTTTATTAGTCTATATATTAAATTATATATTACATTTATCTTCTAAAATAACAGACTGTACTCATCACAGCCGGTTTATTTCACCATTGGAGATCAGATCACACAAGACATGAGTTAAATGACTCATTTTAAGGATTTAAGTAGGGGATTTAAAAGCGGTTGTTGGGTTGTTTTTTTTCACTAGACGGTTGTTTTTACTACCGTACCTGTCTTTGGAGATGATATACCTATAGCCTACTTGACCTCTGATTTGATGAAATAAAATTCGACAAAAATGAAGAATGACACTCCTCGATGATGACTACAGCTTTAATAACACAGATGAAAGAGCCATGGGGCGATAATAAGCCCTACCGGTAAAAATATTCTAAAAGCAAACTGATTAATGCATCAGTAATAGGCTACTAATATTAGTTATAATATAGGCTATTAGTAATAACGATAGTGATCGTATTAAAGATAGTAGTAGATATTTAAAATAATCAGACTAGGCTACTTACAGGGCAAAGGGCGCGTTATCACTGCTCAGCTGTTCGTTTATTAAACAAACAATGCAGTCGCGCAGTAACCACGCGCCGCTTATCAGATACAATCACAGATTCTATGGATAGAATAACCCTTCAAAAAAGTGCGACTTATAGTCCGGTGCGACGTATATATGTTTTTTTCGTCTTCATAATGCATTTTTTGGCTGATGCGACTTAAACTCCGGAGCGACGTATAGTCCGGAAAATACGGTAGTTGTCCATTCTTTATTGAACACCCTGCACTCGCTGTCCACTTTTCTTTTTTTAGGGCCACTCACTGTAAAGTTTTATCCTGGGTTCTCGAGATCACCAGTGGCACGGGCGCCAGAATGACTTCCATGGCACACGCTGCACCACTCTGCAAATGTAATCTCGCGTGAATACAACTGACTGGAAAGACGGATCTCTAGAACACCTGTCTACGTGATAACACTGACGCTTATAGTTTATAGATCTGCTCAATCGCGTTTATATGATTGTCTTCCGCGGGCCAGATTAAAAACGCCAACGGGCCGGATGTGGCCCGCGGGCCGTAGTTTGCCCACCTCTGCCCCAGTGGCTAGAAATGTCATAATGTGTAAACCAAACTATGCCCACCCTTTGTCAACATGTGAGAATGGCACGTCAAAATGGCGCATTGATAGGCTCTTCCCTTTACTACATCAGCAAGGGAGATGATCCCCACGCCCCCCCCTCTGGATTCCCACCCACGTTATGGATTGCCCGCCCAGCTCAAAAGTTGCCACCATAGATACGTCACTTCAATTTTGTAGTGAGGAGACCATAGAGGACACAACAACATGGCACCACCTAACAGAGATCCCAGCAGTAACTGAAAAAAATAGAGGAATGTAAGAAACTATCACCGGGCGGCACGGTGGTGTAGTGGTTAGCGCTGTCGCCTCACAGCAAGAAGGTCCGGGTTCGAGCCCCGTGGCCGGCGAGGGCCTTTCTGTGTGGAGTTTGCATGTTCTCCCCGTGTCCGCGTGGGTTTCCTCCGGGTGCTCCGGTTTCCCCCACAGTCCAAAGACATGCAGGTTAGGTTAACTGGTGACTCTAAATTGAGCGTAGGTGTGAATGTGAGTGTGAATGGTTGTCTGTGTCTATGTGTCAGCCCTGTGATGACCTGGCGACTTGTCCAGGGTGTACCCCGCCTTTCGCCCGTAGTCAGCTGGGATAGGATCCAGCTCGCCCGCGACCCTGTAGAACAGGATAAAGCGGCGAGAGATAATGAGATGAGAAACTATCAGCAGGGGTCAAGGGGGCTGCCTGAAGCTGTTGAGATTTTAACATTTAAAGATGCTATAGAACACATTTTTTACATAGATTTAACATAGAAAAGCAACAGAATTTAACAATAACGTGTATCTATTTGATGCCATATTTTGTAATCATTGACATAAGTGCCAAAAAAAAATTATAAAAATTAGACGAAAATGTAGCTTTGAAGAATATACTTGCCTAAATATTCCACTCATTTTGTTATAACAATAGTATCTATAGTTCATCTCATTTGTTTATTTTTTTGTTTCGAGTTAATGTCAGTACTAGTCTAATATAAGCCACATTCATTTTTCAAAAATCATGAATATGAGCAGAAATCAGTGATTCAGTAATATTAGATATAGACATATGTACAGCAAATACTGGAGATATTTGATTTAAACCTCTCTTTTTGAAAGGTTTCACTGCAAAGGAGTTTAATGCTCTTTTCTGGGGTGCATTCTGTCTTTCCTCCAGTTTTCTCTGCTTTTGTTTCTCTGATCTTTCCTTCTGCTTTTCTGATGTTCCTGCAGTGCTCTGAATTAAGTTCAACGCATTAGAAACAAAAGCACGAACGGAGTTAAAACATGTTTTCTAGCAAATGGGCGCAGCCATATTGTTTTCTTGTTCTATCGCGTACAGTCTCGCGGTCAGTGTTGCCAGATACTCCTGACGTTTTCCAGCCCAAAATATGTTCAAAATCCGCCAAAATGCACTTGAAATCCCCCAACTGGGCGGAGAACCGCGCAATCTGGCAACACTGCTCGCGGTATTTACATCAATTTAACTTCCAAGTGGGACAGAAAAAGAGAGTGTGTACATAAAGACTGCATAAACCCCATATAAAAACTGTATAAACCCCGTATAAACACTGTATAAAGACTGTGTAAACCCTGTATAAACCCCATAGAAAGACTGCATAAACCCCGTATACACTGTATAAACCCCGTATAAAGACTGCATAAACCCCATATAAAGACTGTATAAACCCTGTATAAAGACTGCATAAACCCTGTATAAAGACTGTATAAACCCTGTATAAAGACTGTATAAGCCCTGTAAAGATTGTATAAAGACTGAATAAACCCTGTATAAAGACTGTATAAAGACTGTATAAACCCTGTAAAGACTGTATAAAGACTGTATAAACCCTGTAAAGACTGTATAAAGACTGTATAAACCCTGTAAAGACTGTATAAAGACTGTATAAACCCTGTATAAAGACTGTATAAAGACTGTATAAACCCTGTATAAAGACTGAATAAACCCTGTATAAAGACTGTATAAACCCTGTATAAACCCTGTAAAGACTGTATAAAGACTGAATAAACCCTGTATAAAGACTGTATAAACCCTGTATAAAGACTGTATAAACCCTGTATAAAGACTGTATAAAGACTGTATAAACCCTGTATAAAGACTGAATAAACCCTGTATAAAGACTGTATAAAGACTGTATAAACCCTGTAAAGACTGTATAAAGACTGAATAAACCCTGTATAAAGACTGTATAAACCCTGTATAAAGACTGTATAAACCCTGTATAAAGACTGAATAAACCCTGTATAAAGACTGTATAAACCCTGTATAAAGACTGCATAAACCCTGTATAAAGACTGTATAAACCCTGTATAAAGACTGCATAAACCCTGTAAAGATTGCATAAAGACTGTATAAACCCTGTATAAAGACTGTATAAACTCTCTATAAACCCTGTATAAAGACTGCATAAACCCTGTATAAAGACTGCATAAACCCTGTATAAAGACTGTATAAAGACTGAATAAACCCTGTATAAAGACTGTATAAACCCTGTAAAGATTGCATAAAGACTGTATAAACCCTGTATAAAGACTGAATAAACTCTCTATAAACCCTGTATAAAGACTGCATAAACCCTGTATAAAGACTGTATAAACCCTGTATAAACCCTGTATAAACCCTGTATAAAGACTGCATAAACCCTGTATAAAGACTGCATAAACCCTGTATAAAGACTGAATAAACCCTGTATAAAGACTGTATAAACCCTGTAAAGACTGTATAAACCCTGTAAAGACTGTATAAAGACTGAATAAACCCTGTATAAAGACTGTATAAACCCTGTATAAACCCTGTAAAGACTGTATAAAGACTGTATAAACCCTGTATAAAGACTGTATAAACCCTGTAAAGACTGTATAAAGACTGAATAAACCCTGTATAAAGACTGTATAAAGACTGCATAAACCCTGTATAAAGACTGCATAAACCCCGTATAAAGACTGTATAAACCCTGTATAAAGACTGTATAAACCCCTGTATAAAGACTGCATAAACCCTGTATAAAGACTGAATAAACCCTGTATAAAGACTGTATAAACCCTGTATAAACCCTGTAAAGACTGTATAAAGACTGAATAAACCCTGTATAAAGACTGTATAAACCCTGTATAAAGACTGTATAAACCCTGTAAAGACTGTATAAAGACTGTATAAAGACTGTATAAACTCTCTATAAACCCTGTATAAAGACTGCATAAACCCTGTATAAAGACTGCATAAACCCTGTATAAAGACTGTATAAACCCTGTATAAAGACTGCATAAACCCTGTAAAGATTGCATAAAGACTGTATAAACCCTGTATAAAGACTGTATAAAGACTGAATAAACTCTCTATAAACCCTGTATAAAGACTGCATAAACCCTGTATAAAGACTGTATAAACCCTGTATAAAGACTGTATAAACCCTGTATAAAGACTGTATAAACCCTGTATAAAGACTGCATAAACCCTGTATAAAGACTGTATAAAGACTGAATAAACCCTGTATAAAGACTGTATAAACCCTGTAAAGATTGTATAAAGACTGAATAAACCCTGTATAAAAACTGTATAAACCCTGTATAAAGACTGTATAAACTCTCTATAAACCCTGTATAAAGACTGTATAAACCCTGTATAAAGACTGTATAAACCCTGTATAAAGACTGCATAAACCCTGTAAAGACTGTATAAAGACTGAATAAACCCTGTATAAAGACTGTATAAACCCTGTAAAGACTGTATAAAGACTGAATAAACCCTGTATAAAGACTGTATAAACCCTGTAAAGACTGTATAAAGACTGTATAAACCCTGTATAAACCCTGTATAAACCCTGTAAAGACTGTATAAAGACTGTATAAACCCTGTATAAAGACTGTATAAACCCTGTAAAGACTGTATAAAGACTGAATAAACTCTCTATAAACCCTGTATAAAGACTGCATAAACCCTGTATAAAGACTGTATAAACCCTGTATAAAGACTGTATAAAGACTGAATAAACTCTCTATAAACCCTGTATAAAGACTGCATAAACCCTGTATAAAGACTGTATAAACCCTGTATAAAGACTGTATAAAGACTGCATAAACCCTGTATAAAGACTGTATAAACCCTGTATAAAGACTGTATAAAGACTGAATAAACTCTCTATAAACCCTGTATAAAGACTGCATAAACCCTGTATAAAGACTGTATAAACCCTGTATAAAGACTGTATAAACCCTGTATAAAAACTGTATAAACCCTGTATAAAGACTGTATAAACCCTGTATAAAGACTGCATAAACCCTGTATAAAGACTGTATAAACCCTGTAAAGATTGTATAAAGACTGAATAAACCCTGTATAAAAACTGTATAAACCCTGTATAAAGACTGTATAAACCCTGTATAAAGACTGTATAAACTCTCTATAAACCCTGTATAAAGACTGTATAAACCCTGTGTAAAGACTGTATAAACCCTGTATAAAGACTGTATAAACCCTGTAAAGATTGTATAAAGACTGAATAAACCCTGTATAAAGACTGTATAAACCCTGTATAAAGACTGTATAAACCCTGTAAAGATTGTATAAAGACTGAATAAACCCTGTATAAAGACTGTATAAACCCTGTAAAGATTGTATAAAGACTGAATAAACCCTGTATAAAGACTGTATAAAGACTGTATAAACTCTCTATAAACCCTGTATAAAGACTGCATAAACCCTGTAAAGACTGTATAAACCCTGTATAAAGACTGCATAAACCCTGTAAAGACTGTATAAAGACTGAATAAACCCTGTATAAAGACTGTATAAAGACTGAATAAACCCTGTAAAGACTGTATAAAGACTGTATAAACCCTGTATAAACCCTGTATAAACCCTGTAAAGACTGTATAAACCCTGTATAAAGACTGTATAAACCCTGTAAAGACTGTATAAAGACTGAATAAACCCTGTATAAAGACTGTATAAACCCTGTAAAGACTGTATAAACCCTGTAAAGACTGTATAAAGACTGAATAAACCCTGTATAAAGACTGTATAAACCCTGTATAAAGACTGTATAAAGACTGTATAAACCCTGTAAAGACTGTATAAAGACTGAATAAACTCTCTATAAACCCTGTATAAACCCTGTATAAAGACTGCATAAACCCCGTATAAAGACTGTATAAACCCTGTATAAAGACTGCATAAACCCTGTATAAAGACTGAATAAACCCTGTATAAAGACTGTATAAACCCTGTATAAACCCTGTAAAGACTGTATAAAGACTGAATAAACCCTGTATAAAGACTGTATAAACCCTGTAAAGACTGTATAAAGACTGTATAAACTCTCTATAAACCCTGTATAAAGACTGCATAAACCCTGTATAAAGACTGCATAAACCCTGTATAAAGACTGTATAAACCCTGTAAAGATTGCATAAAGACTGTATAAACCCTGTATAAAGACTGTATAAAGACTGAATAAACTCTCTATAAACCCTGTATAAAGACTGCATAAACCCTGTATAAACCCTGTATAAAGACTGAATAAACTCTCTATAAACCCTGTATAAAGACTGTATAAACCCTGTATAAACCCTGTAAAGACTGTATAAAGACTGAATAAACCCTGTATAAAGACTGTATAAACCCTGTAAAGACTGTATAAAGACTGTATAAACTCTATAAACCCTGTATAAAGACTGTATAAACCCTGTATAAAGACTGTATAAACCCTGTATAAAGACTGCATAAACCCTGTATAAAGACTGAATAAACCCTGTATAAAGACTGTATAAACAATGTAAAGATTGTATAAAGACTGAATAAACCCTGTATAAAAACTGTATAAACCCTGTATAAAGACTGTATAAACTCTCTATAAACCCTGTATAAAGACTGTATAAACCCTGTATAAAGACTGTATAAACCCTGTAAAGATTGTATAAAGACTGAATAAACCCTGTATAAAAACTGTATAAACCCTGTATAAAGACTGTATAAACCCTGTATAAAGACTGTATAAACTCTCTATAAACCCTGTATAAAGACTGCATAAACCCTGTATAAAGACTGCATAAACCCTGTATAAAGACTGTATAAAGACTGAATAAACTCTCTATAAACCCTGTATAAAGACTGCATAAACCCTGTATAAACCCTGTATAAAGACTGCATAAACCCTGTATAAAGACTGTATAAAAACTGCATAAACCCTGTATAAAGACTGTATAAACCCTGTATAAAGACTGTATAAACCCCGTATAAAGACTGCATAAACCCTGTATAAAGACTGCATAAACCCTGTAAAGACTGTATAAAGACTGTATAAACCCTGTATAAAGACTGAATAAACCCTGTATAAACCCTGTATAAACCCTGTATAAAGACTGCATAAACCCTGTATAAAGACTGCATAAACCCTGTAAAGACTGTATAAAGACTGAATAAACCCTGTATAAAGACTGCATAAACCCTGTATAAAGACTGTATAAACCCTGTATAAAGACTGTATAAACCCTGTATAAAGACTGCATAAACCCTGTATAAAGACTGTATAAACCCTGTAAAGATTGTATAAAGACTGAATAAACCCTGTATAAAAACTGTATAAACCCTGTATAAAGACTGCATAAACCCTGTATAAAGACTGCATAAACCCTGTATAAAGACTGTATAAAGACTGTATAAACCCTGTATAAAGACTGTATAAACCCTGTATAAAGACTGTATAAACCCTGTATAAAGACTGCATAAACCCTGTATAAAGACTGCATAAACCCTGTATAAAGACTGTATAAAGACTGTATAAACCCTGTATAAAGACTGTATAAACCCTGTATAAAGACTGCATAAACCCTGTATAAAGACTGTATAAACCCTGTAAAGACTGTATAAAGACTGAATAAACTCTCTATAAACCCTGTATAAAGACTGTATAAACCCTGTATAAAGACTGTATAAAGACTGAATAAACCCTGTATAAAAACTGTATAAACCCTGTATAAAGACTGTATAAACCCTGTATAAAGACTGCATAAACCCTGTATAAAGACTGCATAAACCCTGTAAAGACTGTATAAACCCTGTATAAAGACTGAATAAACCCTGTATAAAGACTGTATAAACCCTGTATAAACCCTGTAAAGACTGTATAAAGACTGAATAAACCCTGTATAAAGACTGTATAAACCCTGTATAAAGACTGTATAAACCCTGTATAAAGACTGAATAAACCCTGTATAAAGACTGTATAAACCCTGTATAAAGACTGCATAAACCCTGTATAAAGACTGTATAAACCCTGTATAAAGACTGCATAAACCCTGTATAAAGACTGTATAAACCCTGTAAAGACTGTATAAAGACTGAATAAACTCTCTATAAACCCTGTATAAAGACTGCATAAACCCTGTATAAAGACTGTATAAACCCTGTATAAAGACTGTATAAACCCTGTATAAAGACTGTATAAAGACTGAATAAACTCTCTATAAACCCTGTATAAAGACTGCATAAACCCTGTATAAAGACTGTATAAACCCTGTATAAAGACTGTATAAACCCTGTATAAAGACTGTATAAACCCTGTATAAAGACTGTATAAACCCTGTATAAAGACTGTATAAACCCTGTAAAGATTGTATAAAGACTGAATAAACCCTGTATAAAGACTGTATAAACCCTGTATAAAGACTGTATAAACCCTGTATAAAGACTGTATAAACCCTGTATAAAGACTGTATAAACCCTGTATAAAGACTGTATAAACCCTGTAAAGATTGTATAAAGACTGAATAAACCCTGTATAAAAACTGTATAAACCCTGTATAAAGACTGTATAAACCCTGTATAAAGACTGTATAAACTCTCTATAAACCCTGTATAAAGACTGTATAAACCCTGTATAAAGACTGTATAAAGACTGTATAAAGACTGTATAAACCCTGTATAAAGACTGTATAAACCCTGTATAAAGACTGTATAAACCCTGTATAAAGACTGCATAAACCCTGTATAAAGACTGCATAAACCCTGTATAAAGACTGCATAAACCCTGTATAAAGACTGTATAAACTCTCTATAAACCCTGTATAAAGACTGTATAAAGACTGTATAAAGACTGTATAAACCCTGTATAAAGACTGTATAAAGACTGAATAAACTCTCTATAAACCCTGTATAAAGACTGCATAAACCCTGTATAAAGACTGTATAAACCCTGTATAAAGACTGTATAAACCCTGTATAAAGACTGTATAAACCCTGTATAAAGACTGTATAAACCCTGTATAAAGACTGTATAAACCCTGTAAAGATTGTATAAAGACTGAATAAACCCTGTATAAAGACTGTATAAACCCTGTATAAAGACTGTATAAACCCTGTATAAAGACTGTATAAACTCTCTATAAACCCTGTATAAAGACTGTATAAACCCTGTATAAAGACTGTATAAACCCTGTAAAGATTGTATAAAGACTGAATAAACCCTGTATAAAAACTGTATAAACCCTGTATAAAGACTGTATAAACCCTGTATAAAGACTGTATAAACTCTCTATAAACCCTGTATAAAGACTGTATAAACCCTGTATAAAGACTGTATAAAGACTGTATAAACCCTGTATAAAGACTGTATAAACCCTGTATAAAGACTGTATAAACCCTGTATAAAGACTGCATAAACCCTGTATAAAGACTGCATAAACCCTGTATAAAGACTGTATAAACTCTCTATAAACCCTGTATAAAGACTGTATAAACCCTGTATAAAGACTGTATAAACCCTGTATAAAGACTGTATAAAGACTGAATAAACTCTCTATAAACCCTGTATAAAGACTGCATAAACCCTGTATAAAGACTGTATAAACCCTGTATAAAGACTGTATAAACCCTGTATAAAGACTGTATAAACCCTGTATAAAGACTGTATAAACCCTGTATAAAGACTGTATAAACCCTGTAAAGATTGTATAAAGACTGAATAAACCCTGTATAAAGACTGTATAAACCCTGTATAAAGACTGTATAAACCCTGTATAAAGACTGTATAAACCCTGTATAAAGACTGTATAAACCCTGTATAAAGACTGTATAAACCCTGTAAAGATTGTATAAAGACTGAATAAACCCTGTATAAAAACTGTATAAACCCTGTATAAAGACTGTATAAACCCTGTATAAAGACTGTATAAACTCTCTATAAACCCTGTATAAAGACTGTATAAACCCTGTATAAAGACTGTATAAAGACTGTATAAACCCTGTATAAAGACTGTATAAACCCTGTATAAAGACTGTATAAACCCTGTATAAAGACTGCATAAACCCTGTATAAAGACTGCATAAACCCTGTATAAAGACTGCATAAACCCTGTATAAAGACTGTATAAACTCTCTATAAACCCTGTATAAAGACTGTATAAAGACTGTATAAACCCTGTAAAGATTGTATAAAGACTGAATAAACCCTGTATAAAGACTGCATAAACCCTGTATAAAGACTGCATAAACCCTGTATAAAGACTGTATAAACTCTCTATAAACCCTGTATAAAGACTGTATAAAGACTGTATAAACCCTGTAAAGATTGTATAAAGACTGAATAAACCCTGTATAAAGACTGTATAAACCCTGTAAAGATTGTATAAAGACTGAATAAACCCTGTATAAAGACTGTATAAACCCTGTAAAGATTGTATAAAGACTGAATAAACCCTGTATAAAAACTGTATAAACCCTGTATAAAGACTGTATAAAGACTGTATAAACTCTCTATAAACCCTGTATAAAGACTGTATAAACCCTGTAAAGACTGTATAAAGACTGAATAAACCCTGTATAAAGACTGTATAAACCCTGTATAAAGACTGTATAAACCCTGTAAAGACTGTATAAAGACTGTATAAACCCTGTATAAAGACTGAATAAACCCTGTATAAAGACTGTATAAACCCTGTATAAACCCTGTATAAACCCTGTAAAGACTGTATAAACCCTGTAAAGACTGTATAAAGACTGAATAAACTCTCTATAAACCCTGTATAAAGACTGCATAAACCCTGTATAAAGACTGTATAAACCCTGTATAAAGACTGTATAAACCCTGTATAAAGACTGTATAAAGACTGAATAAACTCTCTATAAACCCTGTATAAAGACTGCATAAACCCTATATAAAGACTGCATAAACCCTGTATAAAGACTGTATAAACCCTGTATAAAGACTGTATAAACCCTGTATAAAGACTGTATAAACCCTGTATAAAGACTGCATAAACCCTGTATAAAGACTGTATAAACCCTGTAAAGATTGTATAAAGACTGAATAAACCCTGTATAAAAACTGTATAAACCCTGTATAAAGACTGTATAAACCCTGTATAAAGACTGTATAAACTCTCTATAAACCCTGTATAAAGACTGTATAAACCCTGTATAAAGACTGTATAAACCCTGTATAAAGACTGCATAAACCCTGTATAAAGACTGCATAAACCCTGTATAAAGACTGTATAAACCCTGTATAAAGACTGCATAAACCCTGTATAAAGACTGCATAAACCCTGTATAAAGACTGTATAAACCCTGTAAAGATTGTATAAAGACTGAATAAACCCTGTATAAAAACTGTATAAACCCTGTATAAAGACTGTATAAACCCTGGCACTAAAGTCCTCAGTACACATTTATCCAAACACACCTCCGTCTTTATAGAACATGTGTAAAGGTTACCGTAACTACTGCTTTTTTTTTTAATTACTGTACTGAATTGAGGCTTCTGATTGGTCAGATGGTGATGTTTTCATGGACAGGTGGTGCTGCTCACCTGCAGGTAATCGGACTGGATGGCCCCGAGCAGGTACTCCTTGTTCAGCTCATACAGGACGTCTGATGTCATCACGTGACTGAACTCCTCACACAGGAAGTGCATGGCCTGGCGATGGACCCACTTCGAGCCGTACGGCTGGGAGCTCCACTTCAGGATGGGTACCACCGAGTCCAGAGAGATGCTCTCCACCACAATGTCCTCACAGCCTACACACACACACACACACACACACACACACACACACTTCCTTTTACACACTTGATATTGAAACATTAACCCGTGAGCACTGAGGTGAGCAAGTTCCTCCCCGAGTTCCTGAGTGTGAACAGAGAACTACAGCACTGACAGCTGGAGACAAATGGAAACGTCACCTCCCTGACAGAGCACAGGGTCACCTGAGGACCCCCACCCCCAACACACACACACACACACACACACACACACACACACACACACACCAGCTCTACAGGACGGGGGAACAGAAGTAAACAATCATTAAAAGCCAAGGACATCTGTACATCCAGTGCAGAAGATGATAATCTGTGAGCTGATTTCTAAAAAGAGGAAGATACCATCAGCATGTCCATGCCACTTAGTGGACTCTCCCAACACTCATTTCCTCCCTCATCTATCAGCCCTTCCTGTTTAAAAGCACACACACCCCTCGAGAAGGAGCTTCAGTAACATGTCACTGCTGGGAAAAAAAAAAAAAAGTCCTGATAAATAACACCGTGTGAATTTTACTGACATGCAGCAGGTGGCGCTGTGATCAGCCTTGTGGACTGTGATCAGCCTTGTGGACTTGTGTGTTTTTCAGTCATGTCCAGAAATAACCGCTCTGCTGACTGCGACTCAGAGAAACAACAAGCAGAGACAGGAACATAAAAAATCAGACAACACACACACCACATCCATCTCTCAACGTTCATGAAACCTTTCCAACAGCGCTGACGAACTGTCTGTCATTTAAAATAGAGGCAAAATCCACCCTATAGGTTTCGTAAATACGTTCAGGCGGTAAACAGGAAGTCAATGTGTGACAGACCTGAAAACGGTAAACAGGGTATCGAACCCCAAGCTGAAGTTTGGGCCTAAGATTTGTGGTTGCTGAGAAAAAGGGTGTTTCAGACAGACAGAGGTAAACAAACACCCTCCCCACATTGGAGCAGGGGGTATCGAAGGAAAAAAAAAAAAAAAAGATATCAGAAAGTTACAGCTTTACCTCTGACACTGGAGACTCCTTCCATAAACATTAAACCAACACATACACAGAGGACTGTGAAAAAGTCTTAGTCCCCCTATTTTTTTTCCATACAAACCGTTAGATTTCCATTTTATGGCTTCTACACTCATTATCAAGTCAAAACATTACAGAAAGATTTCAGAATTCCAAACGTTTTTTTTTTTCCCCAGCACAAAATTAAATATTACAGGAAAATATATATATACATCTGAGCAGCATATTCCATAAGAGAGCACTTTCTTTTCAGATTAAAGAAGCAGCCATAATGAAGGCTACTGGGTTTTGGTGTGATATAAAATGAGCTCCTACCGAATAGTGGAGCTTCCATTCAAATGAAAACAAACCTGCAGCAGATGATGGACTGTGATGTGTTTCGATTTCAATTTTATCACGAGAAGATAAATTTCTCCAAACTCACATGTATAATATTCTTTTTATTCCTATAAACTACAGTGTGCTATAGCAAAATGTTTTGAAAACAAAAGATAGACGATTCACGAAAACGCTGAGTGGATTCAGGTCAACGTGTCAGATCCCCAAGGATTTCGCAGTGATTTCAAAATCAACATCACTATTTAGAATTAAATTCCTACAACTCATCATTTCTATCAATTCTTTTTTTTTTACACGTTTTCTTTCTCTTTCAGCTTGTGAAAAAGATTTCTTCGCCTTTCCTTTTCTTCCTCTGTCAAAACTCTCTCTCTCTTCCCGGGTTTGACTTCATCTTTCTCTCCTTGGTGAACTTGTTCTGACGTCTTTTTAAAAAGTTTGTATTAAAGTGTGTAAAAATGATTATTATGTTGTTGCGCTGTTTGAGTTGTTCTCGGTGGAAAAACCCGATAAATATGAAATTATCTGTAGACAAAAATAAGTTATGTAGGCGTGCTCGTGCTTCTAGTTCCCGCCAAAATCAAACAGCCAATCAGAATCGCGAGGGGCGGGGACGGACGGATGGACGGACACGGCTGGGATCCCTGTGTGTTCATGAAAAATCAACTCGATGGGTTTCCAGATTTTCTTAAGTACATGGGTGCAAGTATACAATTTTCAAAAACCTGAAAAGTCTGACAAAGTCAGACGTGCATGGCGCAGCCATGCAGGGGGGGTTACAAAAGGAGGTGAACCCCCGTTAGGGCTAAAAAAAAAAAAAAAAGTAAATTACAAGTTAAAATGGTTGTCTCTCATGCAATCTCATGCAAACATTTATAATATTAATAGTTATATGATTTGCATATTCACATCAATTCATCTGAAATAATATTTCAAGTACAAGGCTTGATATTTCAAAACATCTAGCAACTACTAATTTAAATGTTGAAACAACCATTTTTAATATGCTTTTGCTGTGATACCTTTTTTACAATATATACACTACCGTTCAAAAGTTTGGGGTCACCCAGACAATTTTGTGTTTTCCATGAAAAGTCACACTTTTATTTCCCACCATAAGTTGTAAAATGAATAGAAAATATAGTCGAGACATTTTTCTGGCCATTTTGAGCATTTAATCGACCCCACAAATGTGATGCTCCAGAAACTCAGGCCCTGTCCACACGGCAACGGATTCAGGTGACTCCGATACAATTGCTTATCGTTTAGGCCTGGCGTCCACACGGCACCGGCGTTTTGGGTGCCCAAAACGCAATCTTTTTGAGAACAGGTTCCAGAGTGGAAAGATCTGGCAACGTTGCCGTTGTGAAGTCGTCTGGATGAGTAGAACGGATTTGTTTACGATGACGTCACAACCACATGACTGTGAGTGCTTCACGCCGGGTAGAAGTGTAACGAATATCACCAGGAAAAAGCCTTACAGAGCACTAGTGAGAGTGAAACACGAGCTTGGATATTATTATTATTATTATTATTATTATTATTATGTTCAGTGTTAGTTCACAGTAGTAATGCAAGAAGCAGAATAGTGACAGTAATAGTGAAGCAAAAACATGCAATTGTACAAACACTGCAGCTCTACAGCAAAATATTCATTTATGAAATGGTCTGATTCTTAACACCAGTAGTGCCAATGATCTTCTCATTGCGATGCGAGTTGTCAACAAATCCTATAACTTGGTTCATGAAACGCGCTTACAAAATATTTTCACTGTGAATATTTATTGTGTAATGGTGCAAAGTGAGAGTGAGAGAGAGAGAGAGAGAGAGACTCTGCCCTTAGGGCAGAGTCAATCCCGCCAGCAAAAATAGGGAAAAAAAGGCGCGATCTCACCTCTTCAGATGTTGATTTAAGTCCGACAATACATTCCTCAAAAAGGGCGTAGAGGAGCAAATTAATCCATCAACGTGTATCATTCAATTTATTCCGGACCATTAAAGACGCCGCCTTCCGCGTAGAATCATACGTCATCCTCGCCGCCATATTGGATAGGTCAAAGCGGAGAATAAAGATTCATGTGCTGCCTTTAACTGTAAAAACAGGTTTACCGTCCAAACGAGATCACATGGGATTACCTTTCACAGGTGAGAAACAACAAATTAATCCATCAACGTGTAGTATTCAATTTATTCCGGACCATTAAAGACGCCGCCTTCCGCGGAGAATCATACGTCATCCTCGCCGCCATATTGGATAGGTCAAAGCGGAGAATAAAGATTTATGTGCTGCCTTTAACTGTACCAACAGGTTTACCGTCCAAACGAGATCACATGGGATTACCTTTCACAGGTGAGACTGGAAAAATACTTTTCATTGTATTTGGTCATTATAATGTAATTTTACAAACAGATTTTCCTGACTTTGTGGCTAATATGAAGTCTTGCACATAATAGTTTATGCGCATGCGTCCTTACTTCTTCTATTGTTCTGGTGTCTCCGAAGGGACCGTCTTACAGCGCCCCTAGAGGTGTGGCATGTGTATTGCATCGTTTTCAGCAAGCGCTGCATTGCCATATGGACCTGATATTTTACTGATCGTTGCCCATTTGGACGCGATATATTTTTAAATAACATCTCGTTGCCGTTGTTGTGTGGATGTAGCCTCAATCTGCTCAAAGGAAGGTCAGTTTTATAGCTTCTCTAAAGAGCTCAACTGTTTTCAGCTGTGCTAACATGATTGTACAAGGGTTTTCTAATCATCCATTAGCCTTCTGAGGCAATGAGCAAACACATTGTACCATTAGAACACTGGAGTGAGAGTTGCTGGAAATGGGCCTCTATACACCTATGGAGATATTGCACCAAAAACCAGACATTTGCAGCTAGAATAGTCATTTACCACATTAGCAATGTATAGAGTGGATTTCTGATTAGTTTAAAGTGATCTTCATTGAAAAGAACAGTGCTTTTCTTTCAAAAATAAGGACATTTCAAAGTGACCCCAAACTTTTGAACGGTAGTGTATACAGCTTGAGTTAAAATAAGGGGGCCGTGTGTCTTGATGTCGTCAGAAACGCCTGGATTTTAGCAAATAACAAGATTCAGCTTTTTCCACATACAAAAATATCTACATTTTATAATCCATTACTGACTACAAAGGAGTTTTCAACCTAACAACCACATTAGAAAAGATGATAAAAAAGCTAAAACTTATTTCAAGACCTACCTTACTTTTATTTAATAATTGAAAGGTAATCAAATGTCAAAAAAAAAAAAAAGTTTATAAAAGCAGATACTTGTGATGAATAATTTCAATTCAGGAAGAAAGCACATTGCATTTGCACATCACACAATATCAGATGACAATTTAAATCACCAATAAATGTTTTGATTTCACTTATTACTAGTACATAGCACAAAAATCAGACAAGTGATTTGTCTCATCGGCGTGACTTTTAAGTCCCTTCTTCCCACTGGAGCCGTACTTGATAGTCTTTGAACAGCAGTCACAATACGCAACTCCCGGGACGTCCGGTTTTCTCAGCCATGTTCTCCATTTGTCACGGTTTCTGTCACACCCGCTTAACCATTCCCAACTCCATTTATTTCTAGACGTCTTTTCTAATTCTTTTGTATCGGAGCCTTCTGATAAAAACTTCATTTTGACATATTTTGATCAGCAACCAGAAGCAAAGCACGTGGATCTGTCGCAAGGGAGGGAAGCGAAATAAGGCTTATTATAAAAGCTGAAGTTTCATTGGACGGCAGTTAACAGTGAGCCAATCAAAAGCACCATTGTAACTTGCACCAAAAGAAACGGCGACTCGTACACTACGTTCAGACTGCAAGCTGAAACGACCCATATCCGATTTGTTGTGAAATCCGATTTTTTTGTTAGGCCGTTCACATTACCAATTATATGAGACTTGTATGCGATCTCCAATATGAACGGAAAACGACCCAAAAGTGTCCCGCATGCGCAAATTGACACGTAATAAGCACATCTACGTAATACATAAACAAAAAAAAGCGCACTCTTCAAGTTTGCAAGTAAAGCATGGAGATGAGGCGAGACCTGGCGATGTGGTCTTTGTGGCGGCGGCGGAACTCACACAATAATCTGATTAACAGCAGACTAATGAGACCGAAGGTGTCAAATTACTGGAAATTTCCAGAAGAATCTTATAATCTTGTAATACAGGATGGTTTAAGTTATAAATCAGTTATAGAAACTGTTTTGTTTAATCAGGCTAACAGATCAACATCCAGGTCCCTACCAAATCCACCATTAGCTTGATCAATTCTATAAAAGTCTATTTAAATTCTGAAAACTGTACAAATGTTGTTGTTTTCCACCAAAGAGGCGGGATTAGCCAACGCAGAAGAGTGACGTTTGTCTCTTGTTGATGACGTGTAGGTCGCATGAATGCGACCTGTCCGGTCAGACTGCAGTCGCATGTGAAAATAACGGATATGCATCGGAATTAGGACCACATATCCAAGCGGCCTGGGTCGCATGTGGAAAAAAAAAAAAATCGGATCTGTGTCGTTCAAATTGTCAATAACAAATCGGATACAGGTCGCATATGGGCAAAAAAATCGGATATGGGTCGTTTCAGGGTGCAGTCTGAACGTAGTCATAGGAATAGCTGTGTTGATTTGGTCGAACAACGTGCTATGTGCGTGAAACATGATATCACACATGTATAACACCGTGAAACAACGGGCTCGTCAGGACCGCTCGTCGGTGAGCGGCAGATAAATTGTGGCGAAGACGAGATGAAAATATTTGTCTCATGCAGAGACTTTACCACAGTAACCCGGTAATTCGCTGAGAGTGAGACAGTGAGAGGGCCACCCTGAAAATCTCAACGGATTTACACGATTTGGAAAAAGACTTTTTCAGAACCGAAAAAAAACCCAGAGCTTCCGGCACATGCCAGAAAACTTGCAGCCATGCAAGTATGGAGCTCCGCTAAAACGAAGGAGTGAATGTGATAGTCAAAAAGTGTCCAGAAGAACTGTGGCTGGTTCCGTAAGACGCTCAGTAAAACCTACAGCTCATTTCCGCATAAAGCTGCACCCACTGGACCTGAGACAGATTTATTTTTAACCTTTTTTTTTTTAACTGAAACTGATTATTTTTTTTTAAGCATTTCTTTACACGTGCCTCAGACTTCTGCACAGAACTGTGTATTAACTATATTATACATCAGCCATGAGGCATTAGAATGAGTGCATTAATATAGTATAGCACAGTACAGTATACAACCCCGATTCCAAAAAAGTTGGGACAAAGTACAAATTGTAAATAAAAACGGAATGCAATGATGTGGAAGTTTCAAAATTCCATATTTTATTCAGAATAGAACATAGATGACATATCAAATGTTTAAACTGAGAAAATGTATCATTTAAAGAGAAAAATTAGGTGATTTTAAATTTCATGACAACAACACATCTCAAAAAAGTTGGGACAAGGCCATGTTTACCACTGTGAGACATCCCCTTTTCTCTTTACAACAGTCTGTAAACGTCTGGGGACTGAGGAGACAAGTTGCTCAAGTTTAGGGATAGGAATGTTAACCCATTCTTGTCTAATGTAGGATTCTAGTTGCTCAACTGTCTTAGGTCTTTTTTGTCGTATCTTCCGTTTTATGATGCGCCAAATGTTTTCTATGGGTGAAAGATCTGGACTGCAGGCTGGCCAGTTCAGTACCCGGACCCTTCTTCTACGCAGCCATGATGCTGTAATTGATGCAGTATGTGGTTTGGCATTGTCATGTTGGAAAATGCAAGGTCTTCCCTGAAAGAGACGTCGTCTGGATGGGAGCATATGTTGCTCTAGAACCTGGATATACCTTTCAGCATTGATGGTGTCTTTCCAGATGTGTAAGCTGCCCATGCCACACGCACTAATGCGACCCCATACCATCAGAGATGCAGGCTTCTGAACTGAGCGCTGATAACAACTCAGGTCGTCCTTCTCCTCTTTAGTCCGAATGACACGGCGTCCCTGATTTCCATAAAGAACTTCAAATTTTGATTCGTCTGACCACAGAACAGTTTTCCACTTTGCCACAGTCCATTTTAAATGAGCCTTGGCCCAGAGAAGACGTCTGCGCTTCTGGATCATGTTTAGATACGGCTTCTTCTTTGAACTATAGAGTTTTAGCTGGTGACGGCGGATGGCACGGTGAATTGTGTTCACAGATAATGTTCTCTGGAAATATTCCTGAGCCCATTTTGTGATTTCCAATACAGAAGCATGCCTGTATGTGATGCAGTGCCGTCTAAGGGCCCGAAGATCACGGGCACCCAGTATGGTTTTCCGGCCTTGACCCTTACGCACAGAGATTCTTCCAGATTCTCTGAATCTTTTGATGATATTATGCACTGTAGATGATGATATGTTCAAACTCTTTGCAATTTTACACTGTCGAACTCCTTTCTGATATTGCTCCACTATTTGTCGGCGCAGAATTAGGGGGATTGGTGATCCTCTTCCCATCTTTACTTCTGAGAGCCGCTGCCACTCCAAGATGCTCTTTTTATACCCAGTCATGTTAATGACCTATTGCCAATTGACCTAATGAGTTGCAATTTGGTCCTCCAGCTGTTCCTTTTTTGTACCTTTAACTTTTCCAGCCTCTTATTGCCCCTGTCCCAACTTTTTTGAGATGTGTTGCTGTCATGAAATTTCAAATGAGCCAATATTTGGCATGAAATTTCAAAATGTCTCACTTTCGACATTTGATATGTTGTCTATGTTCTATTGTGAATACAATATCAGTTTTTGAGATTTGTAAATTATTGCATTCCGTTTTTATTTACAATTTGTACTTTGTCCCAACTTTTTTGGAATCGGGGTTGTAATATAATACAATATAAACCTGCCTGACCATCAGAGCTGGATCAGATCAGATGTTCTGGGACCAGAAATTAAACCTTGACTCCTTCCAAGGCTGACCTTTTAAATATTACCAAATTAACTTAAGTTTTCCATAAAGCCATCCCGGTCCTGTCTGAATCCCAGAATTCCCAACAGGATGAAACGTGATTTCTTTTCTAAACTCCAAAGGAAAGCGGTTTCAGTGTCCAGAGGGAAATAATAAATAATTAACCGTTTGACCTCCTGCGAAACGGAGCGGTGGTATTCAGTCATTTTACACGGCCCTGTTCTAGAACAGGTACACCATATAGAGCAGAGATAATAAATGTGTCGACCTGCTGAGTTTCTGACTCAGCTACTTCTCTCTCTCTCTCTCTCTCTCTGGAGAAATCATATTTTCGCTGTCCGTACTGCAGTCAGCGGCGTTAATAAGAAACGACCTTGGCTGCGCTCTGGTCAGGAAAACGGTTTCAAAAACATTTCTTTAAAATGATCAGGATGTACACGGGTATGCGTTCTCATCCATCCCATAATGCTGTCGAATTCTGGACTCTTACAGTAATGCTTTTATGGCTGAGGACTGCAGTTGACTTGCTAACTTTAGGACTGCAGTTATCATGAACAGTTTTGCACTCAAGTTTCCATCAGTGAAGAGTTTATAACATCAACGGAACTGACTTCATGTTAAAACTGTTAATGTTATAGTCATGCTGTCTGTTGTTGCCCAAATGAGGATGGGTTCCCTTTTGAGTCTGGTTCCTCTCGAGGTTTCTTCCTCATGCCGTCTGAGGGAGTTTTTCCTTGCCACCGTCGCCACAGGCTTCATCATTGGGGATAGATTAGGGATAAAATTAGCTCATGTTTTAAGTCGTTCAAATTCTGTAAAGCTGCTTTGCGACAATGTTGACTGGTTGATTAATTTTCTCCAACAGCATCTCTGACAGTTCATAAACTCCTATCTATCTATGAACACGTTATCGTTTCTATAGTAACAGCTCCTTCATAGGGACTTGTATAGCAGACGCTCTACGAACATACGGAATAAAAACCACGTGTAATCTTTAAAGCTAGTCGGCCTTTCGAGTTCATAAAATCGGTGAAATTTAGTTCTGTCTGACATGTGGTGATTGTGATACATGTTTATTTCTGTAATATCTCACAAAATATCAGGCCATTCTGTTCTGTGGCTGGGAAGTTATTTAATTTGAGGGGACTAAAGCAAATAATGTGCATGAAATCGCTCGCTTTGCGCAGTCGAGCAGACAGAGGAAGTCCGTGTGTGTGTGTGTGCGCAGGTTTCCCTTTGAGCGTGCACTGACAGTTCCGTCATTCCGTCGCTAAACGAACAGCTGATCACACCGAGGTGCTCGCTGAGCGCCCATATTTATTAGTTTGGCCCTTCGTATAGAACATATCATCTTGCTTTCTTTCCATTACTGTAGTCGGCCTTTTTTACGTTTCATTCGCACACTCACGTCCTCCATTTTTCTCTCCTGTTTCAAATTTGTATCCCACAATGCCTTGCGCGAACGAGGAAAGCCCACCACGTGATGTCATGCATGATGTAGAATCTTGAATCGGGTCATGGTGAAGCAGGAAAAAAATAGCGCGGAATTTAGAGCCACGTGGAGATAAATTGTTCTATTTAAAAAAAAAAAAAAACTAATAAAATTGGAAGTCTGTGATTCAAATCCAGTAGCTTTCGGTCACTAAACAACAATAACTGTGCTGGGAAAATTATTTTTATGACCTACACTTGAAAAATCTGAAAGGCCGTCTAGCTTTAAGGAGACATTTATTTATTTACATCCGGAGTCTCCAGTGAGTGTCAGCACTGAACAGCGCTTTTAGGGGTGTTCACATGGCAACTTTTACTCCGGTATAGCACCGGGGCTGCCCCGGTAGAGCGTTCACACGGTACAAAGTGATACCGGTGTCGCCCCTGAAAGCTGCTTAAACCGGTGCAAATCTAACCCTGCTCGGGAGGGGGTTTAAGAAATTTACTCCGGAGTAAATGCTAGTTTGCGGGGCAGCACCGATATAAAATGGGCCGTCTGAACGCTACAGGGGTAGACTCGCTACGCGTGAGGAGAGTTGATTAGGCCAAAAAAAAAAAAAAAAAAAAAAAGTGTGTTTCCGGTAACATGAAATACTAAAATAAGGTCGGTAGGTAGGAAAGTTTTTTTTTTTCTTAATTTTTTTTATTTTGTTCGAAAAAATTAACACAAGTAAACATCTTACAAAATAGTATTTTGGCACAGAATCCTTTATACCACACATCATAATAAAATAAGTGTTTTAAATCTTTAAACGAATAAAAAAAAATATCATGAGAGTTCTAGTTATGATCTACGGAAGCGATATTTCATGATATTTTCATGTAATAACATGAAAACACCTTATCAAGAAATAACGTGAAAATAGCGTCCTAGGCTAGGCTACTTCCATTAAAAGCAGCCGGCCTCGCCGAGCCTACCGTAGAACTTGGGTCGAGCAAAAACACCGAGCAAAAACATGGCTGAATCCTGAATGACTCCTATTTGTATAAATAGGGGACTACATAGGCGGCAAAATGTAGTGTTTTTCCCTGCCATGGAAGTGCACTTGTATACTGAAAAGGAAGTAATTTGCATTACAGTCTTGAATGAGGATTCAAAATGGCGGCTCGGCTCAGTTTATGCAGGAGGGCTGATAGAAGTGGCGAAACATTTTACTTTTTATCGTTTCTTTCACAACTTGAATGCGTTGAAACAAAAATTACGACAAACTAACGCCGCTTACACTAAAATATCGAGGGAAATTTGTAATAAAAATTTTACGGTCGGCAATTTCGACGCAGAAATTCTCGATCGGTCGGGTTACCGGAAACACACTATTTTTTTTATTTGGCCTTACATACGGGCATTGCATAATTTGCATCCTGGTATTTTGCGCTTCCAAAATGGCGAATATCAACAACAAGAACAGAACTGCGTGTCGTCATCCACGTTGTTTTCCCGGCGCTTGGTGATGCCATGACAACCGGGAAAAGGAAGTACATTTTCACGCATGCGCATATTTCATTTCCGCATTATTACTATCGTATAGACCCTTTTCACGTGACGTCACGACAAACGCGGCCGCCATTTTGGACGTGTACTACCAGTAGTTTACCACAGCCAGCATTGAGGAACGGCAGCAAAGAAAGTGTTTATTTTCAGCAAGACTTCCATCATGCCACTATATTGTTGTGCACCTGGATGTAGTAACCATCAACAAACAAGGCAAGGGTTATCATTTTATTGGATCCTGACGGAGAAGATGGATAGCGGCCATAAACAGGAAAGATTGGCAGCCCTCAGCATACCAGCGCTTGTGTAGTGACCACTTTGTTGGAGGTAAGACGAATAAAATTAGCCAGAAAAGGCATTACATTGCTGTTAACATTCTGTGGCGGCGAGTGTGTAACCAAATAGGCTAAAATAACCCATTATAACCTCTTTGTTCTTCTGTAGTAGCTATTAGCTAACGACATTAGCTAGCGTTGTGTTCCTTTGCTGTTGGTAGACTGTAGGACAGATCAGAGGCAGTGTCCTACAAACAGCGCTTAATTTGAGGAGGAGCAAGCCGGAGCGCGCTCCGGAACCTCGGGCGTTGGCTCCGGCAGCTATTTACACTGGATCCGGTGATCCGATACCTCTTTTGACTATGTAACAAAACAAAACAAAAAAAAAAAAACAATTAAATAAAAAAATGCAAGTTTATTTAGTGTTAATGTCTGATTTTGATATCTGTCTTGTTGGTGATTTCTCTCATGAAACGACATCCACAAAATATCTGCAGATGAACTTAATTTGCAGTGTTATTACAAAACACGCCCAGAAGCGCAGCGCCGCGCCCCCCTCCCCCCCTCTTTTTTCCGCACCGGAGCCGCTCAGCCTCTGTGCTCCGGGACCTCCCACTTTACAAATTAAGCACTGCCTACAAATAAGTGTTCAAAACAAGAGGAACATGTATTTGTCTCTTAAATCCAGGCCGTTCCCTGTAATCTGTAACAACGGTTGGAGAAAGTAATGGCAAATAGTGAGTGCACAAACCATAGAAGGTAAACTGTACACAGCGCCAGGGCAGTGTGATGGTATGTCTACTTTTAGATTGTGTTAGTTTATCAATGAGCACACTCGTCACTCGACGAGTTTCACGTCTTTACGACGGATACTTAAATGTGTGTTAGGTATTATTGTTGCAGTCTAAGCAGTCATTGTAGCAGCTAGATGAGAGAGAACCGAAAGGGTCTGTGCCATAAACCGTTATTTCTGTACGGCGTTGCTAATGTGTCGTTACTGTTGTTATTTCTCCCTCTGCTCGCCCTGTAAATGCCCTACGTCGCTGGATAGCGAAGGTGTTTTCTGCATCTCGCTCCTTTTTCTTGTATGTTCTCCGTTTGTCGCCTTCCTCGCATTCAAACCAATTTGAGCCAAAGTCCGCTACATGTCCAAAATGGTGGTCGCGTTTACGAAGGTCACGTGACTGAAAAGGGTCTATAGCACGGTCGCAACAACTGCCGTGTGAACGCAAGTGGGGCTGCACCGGTGCGAACACGCTTCTCTCTTGTAAGCAGGTTTGTGACGTGTGAACGCTCCACAAAATTGACACCGGTGTAAGATATATCGCAACAAAATACATCGGTGCAGCATCGATGCAGATATGTGCCGTGTGAACACCCCTTTTGTTACACTAACATGACAAGCTTCAGGGGTTTTTTTTTGTTTGTTTGTACTGGTAACACTTTTCGTTCTCGAACCGGGTCACAGTTTTGTGTTGTGAATGTGACTTTCTGTAACAACGTGCAGTTTAAAGCATGAAACTTTAACGGCGTTCTATTGACCACATGGAGGTGAGCGTGCTGGAAATTAGAGCGCTGAGAAATTATTCCTCTGTCAATAATTCATTTTGTGGAATCACTGATGTGGGACACTGAATCAATTCCTTTATCATGGAACAATCGATAACACTGGGAGGGGGGGCAGATAGATAGATAGACAGATAGATAAATAAATAAATAACGACGTAGGGGAGCGAGTTTATTTTCAGGGCTGATCGATGCTCATTAAGGACTGAGAGCTCGTCTCGGTCAAACACTCACATGTGAATCTAGTCCTGATCACGTCCCTGAGGGGGAGGGGGAGAGGGAGGGGAGGGGAGGGGGCAAGCCAGGCCCCCCCCCCAAAAAAAACCACACGCTCATTAACCCCGGTCGTTATAACGGTTTGTCTGTTGGCAGGAGGCTGCACAAACTCTACACTCATCTCCAGAAATAGAAACACTTAAATCTCTTCAAACGCACGATTAAGAAACGGAGAGGAGGAAGAGGAGGAGAAAAAGAGCACATCCAGGGTTCTCGAGCAGAAAGAGGAATACCTGATGAACATTAATCACAACACACTTCATCCCTCTGTTTTTGCACTCCCTTCTGACAGATGATGTGGATTAATTAAGCCACAGAGAGACAAAACTGGAGCCAGAAAGCGAGAGAGAGAGATGGGAAAGGAGTGAAGAAGAAAAAAAAAAAAATCCGGAAACTGGATTAAAATAATTCAAATCAATATTATTAATGAGATATAAAATTCCATCTTGAAACATCATGTCCTATTTTTGTTTGTCGAACACTAATCTGTTGAAATGTTCTGTTTTAAACCATCCACGTGTGCGTTTTTTCACACACCGATACTAATCCTACGTGAAGGCGTTTCGGATTGAGGCCCAAAATTATTTTGTACGTAGCGCGGCCACCGTGCGTGGTGTAGTTTTCTGTACGAGTGAGTGTAGACTCACCCTGTGCGAGCATGCTGAACTCGAGGAACAGGGCGATGTGGTAGAGCTCCATGGCTTCCTCCGCTCTGCTCATGCTGCCCTTCCCGGTGGCTAAAGCCTGAGCCTCGCCGAGACTGCCGGCCGAGGGGCTGCTCCGCACCACGCGCTCCAGCTCCACCGCGTCCGTGTACATGCAGTGCAGCACCACGCCGGCGTACTTCCGCGGGATGATGGACTCGTTCAGGACGATGCGTGCGGGCGTGGTCTCCTCTTCGGATGTGCGCACGCGCCGCTGTAACAGGTTCCGGAAGAACGGCGAGCGTGCCGCCAGGACGGCCTTGTGAGCCTTCAGTTCCTCCTCGTCTCCGCTCATGTCCGCTCCGAAAGCTTCGTCCAGCTCCGAGTCGAAGGAGAAGCAGAGCACGGAGTCGTAGTAGCACATTCTCTGGCGCAGTTCGCGCATGTCCGTTTCCAGCGAGCTGGGCATGCCGAACTCCTCGCTGAGACGCAGCAGGACATCTACGTTGTGCAGGCGGGCGTCTTCAGCGCCCAGCTCACCGGTGTACAGATAACGCAGCAGTGCCGAGAACATGGAGGCGTCCATCCCTGCCGTGCCCACGTCCAGGAGCAGCTGGGTGCTGTACCCGGGCGACGAGGACAGCAGAGTCCTGAAGAACGGGCAGCGTGCGGCCAGGATGGCTCGGTGCGCGGTGAAACGCGTGTCCTGGAAGATGAGCTCCACGTCCGTGCAGTATTTGTGCTGGTAAAGAGAGGCCAGGTCCTGGGGCAGGGTGCGAGCCTCGGGGCGGGCCAGACACGCCTGCATGCTGAGCTCCTTGAGCGCGCCTGTACCCTCGTACTCCTCCACCAGAGCGGCGACGTCGCGCACGTCCCAGCCTGACAGCAGATCCCTCATGTGGCGCGCGTGATCGGCCGAGCGGCTCGCCTTACGCCGCTTAATAAAGCGCCTCTTCAGCGTAGCCAGGCTCGAGCTCTTCTTCTTCTTGTCCTGAGGTTTCTCGGGGCAGTGCTCCAAGCTGTAGAGCTTTGACTCCACTCCATAACCCTGCGGTGCGTATGATGTGCCTGTGGAGTCACACACACAGTTTTGTATTTGTATACTCGCTCTCTCGCATTCATATGCACATATTAATAATATAAACAACACGGTTAAAGACTCGTTTTCATCCTAAAATGGTGGAAACTGTGTTGCTGCCACCCACTGAGGTGTGAATGAGTCACACGTTGGTGTTCAGTGATTAATAACGCTCGTGACACGTTGTGCTCAGCCATGTGCTGATATCTTTGATGTGAACGTGCGACTCGTTAATTAATCTCTGGTTTATGTTTTAAAAACAACATCAGAGCTGCGAGTAGGAAATGTGTCTCGACATCAAACATGCACGCTGTGTCAAGCACGTCAGCGTGTCGGATATGAAAACGGGTCAAATCCGATCCGACATCCGATCCAGGAGTTTCGGGTCAGTACCGGCTCTGATACTGATCCGAGGAGGAACTCGTGCCTGACTGAACACCAGGAGACCGGAGTGACTGCAGTGCTGCACAGCAACTAGGTTCAGGAGGACCGGACTTTCTTTTCCGTCTCCTGTCTCAGTGTGAACGTGATTAAGTGCGTCCTGTGTGGTGAACCTCAGCACTACTTCGTTCTCTCACCACACGGAACTTATAAACTAGTGGGATTAAACCCTTTAAAAGCATGATTAATACAGCATGTCTTCTCAAACTCGGCTTGGGATTTTCCTTGCCATTTAAAAGAAATAATTATATATATGAGCCACTGGTTTAATCTCAATTTAATAAAAGATGAGACAGAACATAGAACCTAATGCTACGGAGCGGTGCTTCTGAGCTGGGCTTACACGTAAACTACCAGGATATCAGAACGTTTATCATTAAACATCGAATCATGACCTTATGAATCGAATCGTATAAGAGATTCGGTGGTATCGTGAAATACTGAATCAAACTGTATTGCATGGATCGAGTGGTACGATTGGTTTATAAAAGCAGAAGTGAGGGTTGAATTACCTATGAAGGTCTGCTGGGTGGGTGAATGTCCCCCGAACCTCGGGGAACACGAGTGAGGATAGCTGGAGGCATTAACCCCCATCTTCTTCCTCTTCCTCCTCCTCTTTTTGATGTGCACGGCTGCTAAATCATTCCGCTCCGATGATAACACACACACACACCGCCCAGCTCACGGCTTCACTCGCTCGGGCCTGAGAAGATGAGGAGACACCGGAGTGCCGTCAGCCATTCCTCTGTGTGTGTGCGCGTGTCTGAGAGAGAGAGAGAGAGAGAGAGAGAGAGAGAGAGAGAGAGAGAGATGAAACTCGGTAGGAAGAGAAACGTCTCGTCACACATCATTAAATATAATAGAATTATTTTTGTAGAACAGCATGTTACATGAATGTGTTGATTTCTCTAGAACCACACAATTATTTTAATCTGTTTATAGTTGCATTTAATGACTAGTTCCAGTTCTCACTGATGTTATAGCAGCTATAAACAGTCATTCCCTCACCAGCTTCTTTCATTCAAGTTAATAAGACAAAAAAAAAACAAAAATCAACATCTCATTACAAGAAACTTCATCAACGATCCGCTCAGAGAGACAGAGAGAGAGAGAGACAGAGAGGAGTTTTCTACCCTGAAAACCATCACCTCCAGCATAATGCACTCCACTCCTTTCCAGAAATACCTGATTTTTTTTTTTCTCCCTTGAACTGGCAGCGAACAGCAAGCCGTCACCTCCTTGCCAAGAAAGGCATTTCGCCGAGCTTGCTCTTTCGCAGAAAGCCCGTGTAAAGAGCTACAGCTCCATCCTGATATTTAGGCAGTGCTTCATTTTAGTGTGCAATCTGGAGCAGACAGAAACAGCTCGCTGGGGAATCACAATCACACCGCAGGTCTGAGAGACTTAAAGGACTTAAAACGTGTCCCAGTTGTGATATCCAGAGACGAGAAAGTAAAATAAGAACCCATTCTGGAACGAATAAGTCAGTCTTCTTTGTCAACACAAATCCCTGACGAGATCAATCACATGACCAAGGTAGAAACTGGTGTGTGTATACACACACACACACACACACAGGGTTTGACGGTAACCACCAGGCTCAAGAGATGCGAGACGTAAGGGAGGAGGCGGAGCTTCCAAAGAAAGTGAGTCATTTACCCCGCCTTCAAGTCCTGTTTGAAATGTCGTGAGCACACTGTAACGCCATGACGATGAGTTTTCTATCAGCTGCGATGTTCCGAGTTGGAGATTGTAGACACAAAGATACAAAAAAGCTCTCATGTGGTCTGTTTTTCCAACCAAAACCACGTCCTAATCACAACCGCTGGATTTGTACGTACACACGACTTCTGAAACTATCAGAGAGCTCAAAAACGGAGCTTTCGATCACTCCTGATTCATATGTCGATCGCATCATCATCATCATCATCTGATGTTCCTCTCGGAGAAAATTAAGACTCGCGTTTTTGAGCGATAACTCATCACGGCGTACTCCGACGTTAAAAGGTCTGGAATTCTTACATCAGCCGCAATAAATAACTCAAACGGATGAATGAACAAGTTTACATGTGGCATGAGATGAAATTTCGGGCAATGCCGCAGCCCCACCCCCGCTCCCCAAACACTGAGCTGCATTGTTTCTCAGAAGAAGCCCCAGAAGGCCGCGGGGTTCTCAGGTTACCCGTACTCTTTTGTGGTTCCAGACCTCCTGCCGAGACAGCACAAAGACTCTCAGGCTCCAGTTTCAGGCCCAGTCACAACAGCGGCGAGCCCTGCGCATGTGTATGGCCATGTTTTGACCGTTTTCCCCCTGCATGATGCGGCGTCTGGAATGTTCGACATCAAAGCCGTGGTGTGAAGAAAGCAGACTTTGATCCTGACTGCTGAACGAAAGCAAGGCGAACAAACTGCTGCGTGTTAGCACTGTGGGGAGGATATTCACGCAGAGAACAGATTAAGGAAAGAAAGACAAAGAGATGCTATTTGTATCCAGGTGGAAACAGAAATATCGTAGCTGAACCTGGCGGTCAGAACGTACTGCTGCGTTCATGACCACGAGAAGAAAAATAAGTCATACAGAAAACCTGTATAATATGTTGGTGTGGCACAAGGCCAGCATTATTAACGTAAATGTTGATATTTTAACCCACCATGATCCATCCGAGTAAGACAGAACCAAT